>NC_072732.1:182990243-183212032 GCF_026930045.1 Uloborus diversus | reverse complement strand
TTGAATCGAAGTTAATTACGAAGAATATTTGCGAAATTGAAAGATGAAGAAAAATATTTGTCGCAAGTTATATCAGCATGATGGTATTTCATCACTGGAATTTTCTTAAATAGTTTTCACCAGCCCACCTTCTTCTCTTCTTTACAATTTTACGAAAAATTTCCGAAATTATTAGTTGTCCTAGCTTTTGATATAAAGAAAATAGAGTAACAGTTTAAATAATAAAACACTTTAATTTAAAAAAAAAGCATCTAAAGATACATACACACACACATACAAAAGTTATATATTCGAAGAAAATCGGAGGTAAGGAGGAGTTGTAACGTTGATCAATCCTTTAGTCTCACATATCGCAATATTTAAAATGCGCCTAGATAAATTATGATAATGTGACTGAGTTGGGGAACATTTCTACGGTTGCTTTCACATTTTATTGCTAGATTTTAACATCTAGAGTTTTTTTTTTTTTTTTTTTTTTTTTTTTTTTTATCAAACGTGGTCAATGCCTTAAAAATGCCTTAAAAATTATAATTAAAAAAAATTGTTATTAGTACTTTTTTTTCCTAAATTTTCCAGCAAAAAAAATCTAGACATTCCTTTAGCAAAATGTAAGTTGATTTAATTTGAAAGTTGCATGTCATAAACTCGTTTCAATACCTCGCATGTCATACCTCGTTTTCTTTTTCATTTTCTTTCTCTATCTCTCTGTTTCTCTTTCTTTTTTTTTAATTAAAAAATGTTTGCTTTCTAATTCATTTACACTCTGAGAATTTAAATTTACTTCTTGACCTGTCTCAAAGTTTTATACATCTTTTGCAAATTATGAGCTGCGGAATGAGCATTAAACTTCAGATAACGATTTCTACGAACTGACGATCTTAACTTTAACACTGGTAAACTTGAGATAACTCGAAGCCTTATAATCGAATATTCCTTTATGTAAGTTTTCTTTGGGTCCGAAACTCTTGAGAAGGCAGTGGGAATTCACCATAGGGGCTCGAAATATCAATAACGTTTAGGTTTCAACCAGTCCCTTGGGGCTTAGAGGTTGATTATCATGTTTTTGGGGTATACATTTAGCAATTTTCGATTTCTTACATTTTTCACATTTCTATAATCCAAAAAAAATTGAAGTCCTGATAGAGCACGCATAGAGAAATGATAAATCAAGAATCTACTGCTTTTTGAAGGATAGTTAGTTAGATATCCCAGATAAATAAAACAGAGAATATATATATATATATATATATATATATATATTATATATATATATATATATATATATATATGGTCCCTACACAAGTCAACAGTTTGCATTGGATCTCAACCAAATTTGGCAGGGAGGTACTTGGGTACCCGAGAAAGAACGTAGAAGAGTTTTCAAATGCCAAAAGAATACTGAACCGTTCGAATTTCAATTCTAGGACCCCAAAATGACTTGAAATAACTTTCTACATGAAATAATTATCCGATCAGTTTGATTTCAAGGTCATTCGAAAGCCCGCGAAAAATACCACTTTAGGAGATTTTTTTTTTCCGCAGGAATTAAAGCAACTAAGTCCCTAAAAGCACCAGCAGAAAAAGTTAAAAGCATTTTTAAGTAAAGAAAAATCAGTTTTAAATCGGAAATTTATCGTCTGCCGCTAGCTCAGTTTTAATAAGCGTGAATAAGATCATTGAGAAGAAATATCTGTTGCCATTTTTCTCTCGACTGAAAATAAATAAAATTCTTGCTTTTGTTTTGAGAGACTTTTCCTGTAATCGGGGGAATTCAACATTGTTCTTCTTTGGTTTGTTTTTTTGCCGCGATCTCTCTGGATTTCTTTATTTTATTTTATTTATTTATTATTTTTTTTGTTCATGCCTGAGTGTTGAATACGCATCTCTTGAGACAAATTTTATTTTCGAGGTACATCGTGCAAAGACGGGCGACACAGCTAGTTCAATTTTTCAGTCGAACCTGAAGAGTTCTGTTTATGAGCTAAAATATTTTTATTTAATATAATAGCTTTTACGACGGTAAAAAACTTATGTCTTCCTATTTTGCGCAACATTTTTTCTCTCGGAGACGGGGATTTCTTTCTTATGACATCAGTATTGATCAAGATATTTTCAAAGACGAAATTCGTTTATTATGTCCTTTGTTATTTAATTGATAAAGAGTAGTATATATATACAGTAAAACCTGTAAAGTTGACCACCTGTCTAAGTTGACCGCTATTTTCAGGCACAGAATTAGATCTATTTCATGTAATTCAACCTCTATAAGTTGACTACCTGTTTAAGTTGACCGCAAAAGTAGTGCACCGCAAGTGGTCAACTTACACAGGTTTCACTATATATATATATATATATGTGTGTGTGTGTGTGTGTTGTGTGTGTGTGTGTGTGTGTGTGTGTGCGTGTGTGCGTGTAAACTTGAGGGCATGGCTTTACTTTAAACTTCCGAAAAAATTACCCCCCCCCCCCCAAGGATTTTTTCTCGCTACGCCACTGAGTTCGATAGCATAAAAACTATCCATTTTCAACAGAAATACTGGTAATGCATTCTGTTAGGATAATAATTAGTACATTTCAGAAACCTTTTTTTTTTTCTTAATAATGCTTAGCTGTACTAGGAAAGAAAAGAATGAAAAGGGGGGGGGGGGAGAAAAAAAGAAAAAAAAAGATTAATCCCAGTGACAATTTCTTCTTTAAAATGTCTAAAATGCATTGACAAGGTGAGGAAAGTAGACACTGCTCTAACTAAATTAATGAATATGGAGATCATGCATGTTACTGTTTTTCAATGTGATATGCTCTGCCCACAAATTGTAATTAGTATAAATATATTACTTTAAAAAACGTTACATAGAACATCAGGCTATTACATGCCCTGAGGATTTAAATAGAAAAACATGCTTACAAACATGTTTACCCACAGGAGGGGGACTATGGCGCAAGCTGCACCATCAAAATTTTTTAGGTTGGATTTTTTAATGTTTTAAATTTATTTATTGATTTATTTTTAATATTAATTATTTTATTTTATTTATATTTCATTTCATTTATTTATTTAGTTTGTGTGTGTGTGCATGTATGTCATTAAAAGTCAACACTTTTCTAAAAAATAATAATAATTAAAAATAAATATAAAAAGAATTTAAAAAATTAAATAGAGGAAAAAAGAGCGCCAAAAAATGAAAAGGGAAAGATGGTTGAGATTTTTTTTCGGGGGGGAGGGGTGCTATTTGTGCCATTGCCGTTGAAGGGGGATGGGCAGCCCTGAGTCCCTCCCCCTCCCTGTCCATCCTCCCGAAGAGCGAGGGCGCTCCTCCACCTCCCCCCAAATATCACAAATACCTCTACAAGAGCAAGCACCCCCTAGAAAGAGAAAATTACTCCTCAAAACACCCATCCAAAAAACTTCAAAGGCGCAGTCTGCGCTTGACTCTCTGTAAAACGTCGTGAAATTTTTCATCAGTAAAAGGTAGTTATTCTTTCAATCAAGATATCTTAAGCTAGAACACGTACTATTGAACACATTCATCTTCTACTTGTTTCAATAATGTGAAGTATAAAAAATGGCGTAAGAATAAGAACAGGTATCCGAATTAACAGGAATGTAGAGGAATTTTCTTTTTTGCAATTCCTTGGGTCTTAGGCTTAGATCTGTCTGTTCTGTTTTTCACATGAGTTTCTTTTTTTTTTCTGCAATAATTTAAAATTAATGGTGTTTGTGTGTGTGTGTGTGTGAGTGTTTGAAATCTTACTTTATAAGTGCTCTCGTTTTTCTAATGGTTACGCAGTAGTTCACCGCCAGTAGAGTAAAGAAAAAAGGAACGGACATAAACCTCACATTCGCAGCGCCATTCCAGATTTGACTCTAATGTATCCGACCGTGTTAAAATCGGTGTTTTCGATGAAATTTTCGTAAAAAAAAAAAAAAGTATGATTCCACTTTGTAGTCTGATTTATTGACCTTTAAAAACGTTCTCATTTTTTTTTTTTTTAATGTGAATTACAATAGGGGTTTAGCTGTGCTACTAGAGAGTAAGAAAGCCGAACTCCAGACCGGAAGTTGCATTTAATTGCGTTTTCTGAAGAATGGTATTTTTGAAGAAAGCTGTCTGCTGCAATAATGACGTCTCAAAAGTGATTCAAGTATTGATGTGAAAATTTATGAGATAGTTTTTTGTAATATGCTTGCTGTTTTCCTCCAAAAAAAAAAAAAGCTGAGTTTCAGAATTAAGTAGCATTTTTATTTGCATAACTTTAAACAAAAGCCTCTTTTTCTTTTTAAATACCAGAATAGGAACTTTGCTCAACTGTATTTCAAAAATATTTTAAAAAACAAGAAATATTTTACAGCAAAACACACATAAGCGTAATAAGCATGAACTCTTACGAGGATTTATGTGTGATGCGTCATGCACGCGGTTTTGCAATTTTTCTCCAAAATTTTCCTTTATATATATATATATATATATATATATATATAATATATATATATATATATATATATATATATAATATATATATATATATATATATATATATATATATATATATACTTTCAAAGCTGGTTTTTGCATTTTTTCCCTCAGTTTTGTAACATATGCAGTTAAAAAATAACACTTAAAAAATGTTCACGTTATTTAAAAAAAAAAAAAAAAAAAAAAAATCTTAAAACACAGCTTGATACTGGACACTGATTATGCAATGTAAATACATTTTAGCTCTATTTTTTACTTACATCTTTAAAAGAGCACACATTATCGGTGACTCTTAAATATATAGTTTGTACTCAACATTTGAGTTAGCTTAAAATGTAATTTGAACTTTTTGCAAAATAACTTTTGTTCTAAAATTCTTCAGGGATTAAATTCACATTCTGAATGTATTTTAGAGCCGGTGGTGCGTACATAGAATTATTAATTCTATAAATATTTTCTTATAGACCGTTGCAAAATCTAACCCATTACACTAGGTAGTATTTGAACATTACCATTTTAGTGTTCGTTATGAAACCAAGATGGCAGCACGAATCACATTTTTGTCATTTATCCTTTGACGAGAGTTTAACTTATAGTAGCTTTAAAAAAATGATTTCAAGTTGCGTTTTATTTTTTATCGAAACAAGAAGCCTAAGCCATCGCCTAGGGCGGTAGATTTTAGGAGTGGCAAATTTCACGATAGCAAAATATTACATGACATAAAAAGAAAGAAAAACAGAAGTTTGTTAGTATAGCTTTTTTTTTTCTTTACAGCTCAATTTGAGAGTATGCTCGATGATTTAAGAAAAAAATATATTAAGACCAGGGGGTAGCCCTTGTTGACATCGCCTGGTGCGGCAAAACTACTAGAACCGGAGCAAGGAACTATTTTGCCCACTCATATTTTACTTGTTCTTTTATTGTAGAAAAAATATTGCATTTTTCGCCTTGTTTACACGGATACTGGAAAAAAATTATCTTTTACTTGCCATCATCATCATCATGGGCGTATTTAGAAATTTTATTTTGGGAGAGACCACTGCCAAATATTATGCGAATTTTCCAAATTTGTTTACAAATATTTGATCCTTATTCATTATAAGGGCTTCTAAATTTGTTTCGGGAGGGGCCAGGACCCCTTCGGCTCCCTTCATAAATACGCTTTTGAGAACCACAATCGAAAAACAGTTATTACCAGCTGAGAATTCTGACGCCCCGTTTCCCATCAGATGAGAGGCAACTTTGCTCATAGAAAGCGAAGTTGCACTAGGAATTTAACTATACCGAGATCACTCTGGCCAAATAATATTAGCGGGATCTTAAACATACCGCATACAAACTGCCAGTTCGAAACGCATTTCATCTGTAGGTGTGGGGAAGGAAATTCTTCCTTTCGAGAGGTACAAAAATGAAAAATATGAAACAGTTTCTTTACTTTTGATTAGCGAGTTGAGAAGCCGCTTTAGTTAATAATCTGGTTTAAGTTAAACCTTTAAAGATTGAGCTACAAATTCTTGTCACTTACAGTTTAATTCTATCCAGAAAGTAATGAGACTAATTCCATTATATTTAGTTATTAAAATATAAATTTATAAAAAAACCACTTAATATTCTTCAAAATAACCTCTTCCTGCAGTGCCAGATGTAGAGGGGAGTAGAACGGGGATCGGAAAATTCGCGCTATGGCTCTGTTTTTTACTTATTTATTTATCTATTATTTTTTAAAAACTCGATTAAATTGCTTGAAGGAACAAGAACACGACAGTAGTTTCAAGATTTGCTTCAGCAAGGAAAATTCCAGGCTTCTGCAATAATAAACTCATGCCACCCGCTAATTAAGATAATTGAGGGGTCCTAGGTTAAATTCTTATTTAGGGTCCCATGAATTCAAACATCTTTATAATTTTAGCTATAGACTAATGTAATTTCAGCCATTTGGCGGCCACTAAATAGCGGGGGCTCTAGGCCACTGTCTAGTTGGCCTATTCAGTAATCAGGCCCTGATACCAACGACTTAGCGATCCAACACCTAGAATGCTGTTTTCAAAGCGTGTTACGTTTTTCTACGGCACGCAGAGTTTTCCGTCAACTGTTCAAACTTTCAGAAACTGCTGATATGAGTCGAAAACCTTAAAATAAAGTTTGCATTTTTGAAAGGAATGCTTTTAGCTCCGTGGGTATAAGAGATAGTTTCACAAAAATATAAAAATAAATTCTACATAGTTTGTATAGTGCTGTCAAAAAAAAAAAAAAAAAACATACATTTTTTGAACAATTAAAAATTTTACATAACTTTCTCTTGTCATGATTATACTTGGCATGCCCTTTGTGAATTGGCCAAATACCAAATATTCGGCCACAACCGGGCCGATTACTCGGTATTCGGCCAAATCACTAGGGAGCATGCCAAGTAAAATCATAAAAAGAAGTTTGCATGTAAAGGTTTTAATTGCCAACTAAATGTAAAGATTTTTTGAGCAATCACGATTGCTTATTGTTCTCACTTGACAGTTTTGAATTCCTATGATTTTATTTTCCCTCCTCCTACCTCTGGGACACCACCGTCGGCCAGCCGCCTCACGATGCTGCTTCTCTAGAGAATGCCGTCCCCAGGTTGCGTCACTTACTTACTTGCCTACACTTACACATACACCTTCACACACTCATACACCAACACAGACAAACACATACACACATGCATACATACAGACACCTACACATACACAAACACATAACTACTCACACATTCACCCATACCCCCCACACAAACACATAACTACTCACACATGCACCCATACCCCCCCACACACACACACAAACACACATGCCTACACACATACACACATGCCTACACACATACACACATGCCTACACACATACACATACCCCCACCCCCACACGCCTATACACACACACTCGTGATTGTGAAAAACATAATTTGAATTCCAGATGTCAAAGTTCAAATAATTATTATTTTTTTTTTTTTGGCCGGCACTGTTATCCAACCCGAAACATGCAGCCCTTGTCATGAGTTTGAATTTGGACATTTTGAATTCAGATTATATTTTTCGCAAACACGAATTGCGATAGGACCCTACTCGTTGGGTTTCTCGTTTCTACAAGTGGCTTCTATCACGATTATAATTGTGAAAAGCATTTGAATTCAAGATGTCAAAACGCGAATGAATGCCTTGGGGAAGATGCTGAATGTTATTAGCTCGATATCGTTTCGTCTAAAGCGGCTTGTGGTAAAAGTCAAGGGTATAAATGAAGTACACTGTAAAAAAAATCTGTAAAATTTACGGAAAAAAACTGTCAGCCAGGACGCCAGTTTTCTTCCGTTTATTTTTACAGAAATCTTCCGTATTTTTATTATTTATTCAAGCTGATTTATTATTTTATGAAGATTAAAAAATGAAACTATACTTTCATAAATACATTTCAATATTTACTATACTACTACGAAATACATGTATACAAAGGTAAATTTCCGAATATGCCTCTATAACAGATGACAGAAAAACATAATAATAAAATATTGATTAGGATGCAATGAAATGGAAGTTGCAAACGATTTAAGACTTACTCTCGCTTTAAATAAATATAAGATCAAAAATTCGAGCACGAGAACCAAAATCCCAAACACGCAGGCGAAATTTCGAAGATTCGAAGAAAAACAAAGTACGCGGTGAGGCGATGGTAACAATTAAAGCTTATAACCGGTTTACAGATTCAAAAAAAAACAGAGAAATCCTGTATTTTATTACGAACAGTTTTTTTCTGTGAAAAATACGGATAACTTTTTCAAAATTTACAGTTTTTTTTTTACAGTGTAGTATGGAATCCAAATGCGTTCTTTTCAAATATCTCAATTACTGAATTCTGCAAATACTGCCCTTTGTCTTCCCATGGCAGACCAGTAGTTAATAATTTTAATGAAAAAAAATGAAAAGAGAAACAACGGAAACAAAAAGTTGAAAGGAATGTATTGCAAATTTAAACACGATGTATTTTATTTTATTTTATTTATTTGTTTTTTTTTTGGGGGGGGGGGGGCGGGGGGCTTTGCAACTTTTTTTGCCAATTCATTTATTTTCTTTTTACAAGTGTCAGTTGCAAGTGAAGTGTCAACTCAGGGGCGGATCCAGAGACAGAATTCTCGGAGGGGGGCCATTTGGAAAAATATGAAGCTTTGGGAATTTTTCAATATTACATTTACAATTAATTTTTAAGGAATTTTCACTTGGCGACACAAGGTTAACATAAAGGCTGTAACCTTCGCAGTAATTTTCCTCTTTTCTTAACAAACGTGTGCATATATCGTCGCCTCAAAGTGGTATTCCTGTAATCAGTACTGTTTGTTCCGTGGCAACTGTATAGGACTTCTGATTTAAAAGGAAGATAATATGAACCAACCGTAAAGTATAATATCAACTCTGAAGTAAAGGGGACACACGGGGGTCTCTCTCCCGGAAAATTTTGGAATTTGTAGTCTTAAAAACGCATTTTAGACGATCTTTGGTAATGTTAGGGGAGTAGAAATTTGGTGGTGCTCCCCTGTCTATTTTTCGAAATTGTAGCTCTAAGAATGCAGTTTTAGATGATCTTTGATGATGTTTAGGAGAGAGATTTGAGGGCCCATCTAAGGAAAATTTTCTGATTTGTAATCTTAGAAATTCATTTTTACTGTCTTTCGTAACATTAAGGACTCGGGTGCGACTCCATTTCCCCGCCCATTTTTCAAAACTGAAACTTTAAAACCGCAAACATGATCTCCAATAATGTTAAGAAGAGGGAGGTTCGGGGGTTCTCCAGCAGATTTTTTTTGCAATTGCAGAACTAAAAACGCAGTTTAATACGATCTTTTCGTGATGATACGTGGAGGAAAGATTTGAGGGCCCACACTAATAATTTTTTCTAATTTACAATTACAGTCTTAAAGATGCATTCTAATTATCTTTGGTAATGGTAGGGGAGAAGAGGGTTGGAGCACTTGCCCGGAAATTGTTAGAAATTGTATCTTTAAAAAGGCTGTTTTAGACTATTTTTGGTAATGTAAAGGGGAAGAGAGATTAAAAGGCCCATCCCAGGAAATTTTTCTAATTTTATAGAATTTAAAACGCATTTTAGACTATCTTTGGTAAGGTTAGGGTTTGAAGAGTTTCGGAGGTTCACTTAGAACGAAAAAAAATATATTCGATTTTTTTTTCAATTTAAGCTAGGAAAGAGGGTTTTAAAAAACTTCTTGAAACTTCCTCAGTATGGGTTTATGACTCCTCGGCATAGGTTTTATATTAATATCTGACTTCGAGGAATAATAAGGATATTTTAAATATTTAGCTCTAAAACGGGTTTTTTAACTGTTTTTGAAACTTTTTTCAGGGTGACGATGGCCTCCTCTCTCATTGTTTTCCTGATTGTTATACTTTGTATGCATTAAAAGAGACCTTTTTTGCATTTTTGCTCTAAAAAGGGGATTTTAAACTATTCTTAAAATTTTCTCGGAGGGGGCCATGACCCAGGGGCGGCATTTCAGCATTTCGTTTGGGGGGTCGAGTTTCTTGATCATGAATTTCCTCAGTACGGTATAAAATACATATTGGTTAACAAGAACTGATAATTAACTGGTTTTGTTAAGAATAATTACGTTTGTAAAGAACAATTAAAATTTTTGCGACCGAAGCTTTAAATTAATTTTTTGTTATAAGTTATCTTACAAAATATCTCGGTACTAGTTTTATTTTTTAGTAAAGTTTTAATCTGCTACTTTTGGGGTCAGGAAAAACAGAAAATTTTGTAACTATACTTAATCAATATCCAATGACTAAATTTATTGCCAGTATAGCTAAAGAGGAAGGTCTTGTTTTGCCTCATTGCGCTTCGCTCTAACCTCCTGAGACACAAAAGTCCAAAATTGGTTGACGTTCAGTTCTCCTACAACTTTCTGGTTGTGTGCGGAGCTTTTTACACCGATGAAGAGGCTCCATTATTGTAGCCTTGAAATAGCTATATGCTGTATTTTTGTGTAAATTTGTGCTTTATTTACGTTGGTTTTTCAATTTAATCACGAAAGTCATCTTTCAAATGACTGACCTGATTGAAACTGTCAAAAAACAATGGAAGCAAGAAAGTTATGTCAAAAAGCACATTTCCTTTAGATTCCTCTCTTTAAAATAACCAGAAAGCTTTTTAAATGGGTTAGTATTTATTTTGTGTCATTAAAAAGTATAGTCACAATTCACAAAACAATTCCTCTTCCCTCATGCTATTACTTATAAGTGTTGTATTTTCTTTTTCGCCTTCTATAACCGACCTACATAATATTGAACTTAAGACCAATAATAAATATATCTCATTAAATCCTGTCTCAATTTCTTGAGAAACTGAATTGATCAGTTTATTCAAAATATTGATTTAATATTTTGAATAAAAACTTCATCTGGGTTTTGTCACCCTCTTCTACATTGGCATACAGTAAAAACTGTTATGAAAAGTTCTGTCACAAAGTTCCACACCTGGTTCAAGTATGCATTATAGCGAAAATTACTAAGAGTTTCAATTGTCAATCCAAGAATTAAGATTAGCGAATTAAAACTTTTATGATAGTATAAATAAAGTAAACAGAAAATTCAAACAAAGACATACATATTAAAATGATATCAAATTTATCAATGAAAAGGTCGTTTTCAAGTAATTCTTCCAAGGGCTTTTATAACTCTTGAAGACCATCTTGTGTCACTCAGAGATTGTCAAGTAAAGAGCCTCAAGATACATTTGTTGATGCGAAAGTATTTTTTGATGTGGGTTGTTTTTCAAAAATAACATGTCTTTACAAAAAGTTTCCATGAAAGCATATGATACACCGAATTGCTAAAATGTGTATCTCATACAAGATGCACCATCATAACATAAATTACTCAATTTTGAAATATTTAACCCATGTGAAGAGATTACTTCTTTTAGTAACTTCGTTTATGCAAACACTTATCCTCCATCAGTTTTTTCTGTTCTAAAATTCAGGCGAATGATTTTCTAAGTTATCTAAATTGAATTTTCCCATTTTTTATTATTCTTAGTGAAAAATTTGGGGGGTGCAACCGCCCCCTCTCGCACCCCCTATTTGCCGCCCCTGCCATGACCCCCATGACCCCCTCCCTGGATCCGCCAAAGTGAATTTTTGGTTTTACCATTACTATTTGTGGTTTTACCTTTTACAAAGGTGAATTGGTTACACATATACGAACAAACCATAAAGCACTAAAGGAAAGAAAAAATTGCAAATGGCGCTTCTTAAACTGCTTATCAAAAAAAAAAAAAAATGAAATCCGAATGCTGGACTTTGAGGATTTCTATATTTGGCTGTGACTGAATACACATAAACAATAAAAAAACATCACAAACAAAAAGCAATTTTAGAAAAAAATAAAAGGACATACTTATCGAAATTGAGAAGATTTTTCTTTCCAGTCATGGTGAAATCTATCTGACTGATGATAATGGTTTGAACGGAAGCACATTCTACGACAATTGTTACCAAATATTTCTGTATTGGCCATTGTACTTAAGGGAAACAAATAGCTGGATCGTAGTCAGTTTTTCTATTTACACAAGAGCCTTTTCGCTTCCAGGGGCCATTGTTCTAAATTTTGAACAATGAGAGAGGTTTCTACGAAAACATTTCTTAATAGTAATGGATTTCAATCATATATATATATATATATACCGTGGAACCCGCTTAAGAGTCAAAAGAGAGATAATAATGTTAATTTTAGACGAGGGCAATGGGTGTCTGTATGTATGCGTGTGTGTATGTGTTTGTAGGTGTATGTGTGTATATGTGTTTGTGTGTGTGCAGTTGTGTATGTATGCACATGTGTGTAGGACATGGATGCAACCTGGAGACGGCTTTCGCTAGAGGTGCAGCATCGTGAGGAGCCCGTCGACGGTGATGGTGCGGAGGGTGGCGGTGGTAAAAATCAAAGGAACGTCAAAAATAGTCAAGTGAGAACAATAAGCAATTGTGATTGCTTTAAAAAAAAAAAAATAGCGGACAAACCGAATACCGATGAGTAAATTATAAACCAATAATGAAACAATAAGAGTGCAGCAAGAGCTTTCTCACAGGTACGCAACAAGCGTAAGAAGGAATTTGATTTTAGGAAGATTTAGTCACAAAGCTTAAACAAAAATTGCTTTTAAGAAGTTTTCCTGGGGATCTACAGAGAGGGGGAGGGGGGTGGGATTGTTTTCAAGTGAGATAGCTTCTTGAACCGTGAATTTGGGGTTCGTGGTATTTCATTTTCAATAATGTCTTACTTTGAGGGAAGGAAGGGAGGGAGGGTTTTCCTGAAATTGTTACAGTTTATTGCTTATTATATTTTTAAAACGAATAATGTTTATGAAAGTATTGTGACGTGTGACAAAGGAAGGGAGGGATATAACGTGAAGTGTGACACTTTACCAAAAAGGGGGGCGGGGGTGTCATACATATAAAGAAAGGTCTTTAGAACGTCATATAGGACGTGTATGACGAATAAATTTAAGTAAATTTCATTGATTATTCGAAGCGAATAACTTGTGAATCATATTTTTTACATGTATTGAGAAATCAGAATCTTAATACAAGCAAAAAAAAAACGAGCTGATGGAAAAGGAAGCATCACATGACTTCCTTTTACTCCAATTTAATGTCATTTCCCCATTATTGGCAATTTTAATGTGATTCAATTGTTTACTCTCTAACCGCCTAATTAACCATTAACCTGGGTCCACCTTAACCTCGCGGTTAAACGCGAAACCAGTCCTTAACCCGGAGTTACCGCCGATTTCGTATTCACCGTCAACTTCAACTACGCGTCGACAGGTTTCCAAAACCATGCGTGGTTGAAAAACCTAACCAAGCTCCGGAGCAAGGTTAAAGGCTTGGTTTGCCTTCTGAGCATGCGCATTACAAGTAAACATTAGAAGCAATGGCGGTTCGAGGCGATCTTCGCTTGAAGGTAAGATATTTTTATTTCCTATAAATGAAAGTTTTTATTTATGTTATTGCTGTCCAGTAATGTATATGTCAATAGTATTCGTTCATAAATTTCCACTCTGGATTTGATCGGTCGTTTCTTGCAAGTTAAAAGATGCAACTTCATCACTTTCCATTCCTATTCCATAGTTTATTCAAACTATTTCAGCTTTACGAGTAATGATATATTAGTGGACTGAAAAATAGTAATTCCAGAGTTGGTATGACAAAAAATCTCAGTATTAATAATTGCGCATTTGATGATTGAGTTGAAAGTAGTGTTACATACAATATTCTACCAAGTATAATTTGTATGTACTCGGTAGGTTAATTTCTGGTACTCGGTCAAATTTTAACTATGTTCTCTGCTTATACCGAGTAGTTTTGAAACACTTCACCGATAAAAAATATTTTAAATTAATTTAAAATTTCAGTTTGCAATCATTTACTACGACTTGACTCTTAAAGTATGACTGTGTATTGTATATGAAAATTAAGAAAAACTTAACATGTAAAGCAAAGTAAAATTTTAATATGCATGTGTCATTTTCACCATTCTTTTTTAAACGTGGGGAAGTTAAAAAATATGGAACTTAAGTGTTTTTTTTATTGTTATTATTTTTAACAAATATACTTTTTATATGTGTAAATTTCTAATATTTAAAAGAGCTACTAATAAATTCTAAAATTAGTTGAAATTTCATCTCATTTAATTCAATTTTTTTTGCCTATATTTTAAAATATAATTGTAATTTTTTTCTTAAAATCTGTGAGGAGTGCTTAGTTAAATTTCAAATTCTAAAATATCATTATGTGTTCAAAATTGATTTTAATGTTCCAGGGGTCATTTCATGACATTTATATCAAGTCCATAACAAGGCCTTTTTTTGCCATAACTTTTTAATTTACTGTTTGATTTGCAAGTTATTTTAATTTAAGTTGATGTATTAGTAGGAAAATCTCAAAATAAAATAATATGCTAATCAAACAATAAATTAAAAAGTTATGGCAAAAAAAGGTCATGTTACGGATTCTGCATAAATGTCAAAAATACTGTGAAATGACCCTCTAATAAGTGTAACATGCTTCACATTTATGTCAATGGTTTTTTTTATTTATTTATTTATTTATTTTTTAAATTTAAAGATACTTTGTATTTGACCAAGTACGTGCTCACCTTGAGTGCTGCTTGGTACCACACTCGTTGAATGTAAAGATTTTGAGAAAGCCCTTAATTTCTACATTGTATGAATGTCAGTGTAATGCTATGCTATAATCTCTCTATGGCCCCTGCCGCATCGTGGACATCCGAAGAGATAACAATCATCTTTTGCCCTCCCCCCTCACACAAAGAATAGTACAGTTCTGAACATTTTTTTTAAATTAAATATTGCCTAATTGAAAATGTATTCTGAAATCATCAGATCATATTTGACATAAAAGACACATATTAAATCAGGCCCAGATCTATGTGGCTGCAAACTTTACAGTGGGGGGGGGGGGGGTCCTTAAGGAGCCCGACGGCCCACAAAAATTGAAAAAAATCTAGCTCACTCAGACGACGACTGACTCACTTATTGACGTTGCAAATGCACACTGCTCGCTTCTGGGGGAGGGACCCTACAGGTTTTGTTGCAGGGGGTCAAAAATTTGTCGATTCAAGCCTGAATTAACCGTTTTAACCGCCGAACTATTGACGGAAGATCAAATTTGAGTAACTTTTTGAAATTATGTCTATTTATGTCTAGTAAATACAGAAATAAAATAAAATTTCCAGAAAAATTTTTTTTACTATGTTTTTCAGTGTGTTCCATTTTTGGAACATTGGCGCTTTGCATGAAGTTTTTTTTTTTTTCAGGGATTTTTTTTAAACTAAGAGGTTTTGAATGCGGTTTTTGTCTTAGCATACTTTATTACGGAAAAAATAATATTTTTAATTGCATTTATGTACATACCAGAATTCAGAAAATCCAATACAGAAATATCTAATGCCCATGATATGAAAGGAAGCATTGTTGGTGAAGTCGTTTGTCGCAATGGAAACATTTCTTAGTAGTATTTTTTTTGCACACCGCACAACGTCCTTGGGATGCATATACAATATAATGTCCGTCAGACATTCTTGATTGTTTATGTAAATGACAACGAGGCCCTGGATGACTTTCCACTCGTACTTTTCTTCTTAGGAGGTGAGTTGTTATTTCGCTTCGGAACTCTAAATGCTTCATCTTGACTTCGTGTAACTCACAATGAAGTAACCAACTAGCTACAACTGAAATATTCAGAGCATTACTAAAAAGATTCCACCACCATTTTTTACTTCTCAAATGAGGTCTGTAGCTCCCTAAAAGTTTATCCAAGACGTCCACACCCCCCATTCCTTCATTGTTTCTCTTGATAAGATGAGGTTGTGGCACATCTATCTTGCATTTCTGCGCATTTGAGTAACGTTTTACAGATGCAAGTGGCTCATGTGTATAACAATTAGATGCTACTGTAACCACTGCATTATCATTCCAGCTGCACATGTACACTGATCCATCAGATAGATAGTCAAAATTTCCACGATCTTCTTTAGAAAGAGCTTTTTTGGATTTCAGTGGACAATGGCCAGTTCGGTTTTCACGAATTGTTCCTGTTGCTCGTACACCTTTTTTTGATAGCTGAGAAATTAAGTCATATGATGTAAAAAAGTTATCAAAGTATACTTCATGCTTAGACGCGTCAGTCAAAACTGATAATAGATCATTTACAACTCTGGATCCTAATTGCACATCAGGGGATCCTTCTTTTTTGCCTGAATAAATCTCCATGGAATATGGGTATCCACTTGAAGAGCACAGCATCCAAATTTTGAAGCCGAATCTTATTGGTTTTCCTCTAATAAACATTTTACATGAATGCCGACCGTAGTAGGGAACCATAGATTCATCTATGCTCAATTTTTCATGAAATACACCAAATTGTTGAAGGTTTTTACACAATTCTTCGTAAATAGGGTATACTTTTCCAAGTTTGTCATTTTGTTTTAATTCATGGTTGTCCATCAAATGAAAGTTGTTTTTTATTTTTCGAAAACGATTTCGAGGCATAATTGTTGGTACAATTGGCACAGATGTATCTTCTGCACTGCTCCAATAGATATCTTCAGAAGGAACGAAATGGTACGCACTCAATAGCAGCAAACCAAAAAATTGTAGGATTTCATCTCTGTCAACATCTATTGATTCTCCTTTTTGCAATGCATACAAGTTTGTCATATTTGCTAAGTGTTCAACATACTGCAAAGGTAAAAATTTTAAAAAATAAAATCAATTGGAGATAAATCCACCATATTCGGAAATGCGTGTCGAAGTGGTTCAATACTTTCTGACGAAATCAGTTTCTGAAAATTAGCTTTCTTCTCCCAAGTTAAATCCATTTTCATTCTTTTTCTACTTTTATTTCCTGATAATTCCAACTTTTTCTTTTTTTCCGTTTTCATTCGCTTTTTACTTTTATTATCTAATGATTTCAGACTTTGTTCTTCCTCTGATTTTTTTGTTAAATTTTCATGAGAGTTGGCGAAAAAAATGTCCACCTGTCCACATACATCAATTGGTGTAATAGGTTGTAACTCGTCTTCTAGAATGTCTTCTTCCTCAGTGATATTGCCTGGTTCATCAGGGGGGGTAATTAGCATATATCTACATCTGACAAATCCGAATCTGACAATGTCTCTAAATAAGCCACAGCTTGTTCTACAGTAAGAAATCTTGTAGACATTTTTTAACAGTTATGAACAGTTGGTATACGTCAAACAGAATTTTGTTTCGCTCGAAAAAAAAGCTAGCGAATTATTGAACTGCATTTAAAATATGAAGAATAAAACGCTCACTAATATTAGTTTTTTTATTATCACGTGACAAGGCAGCTGTCCGAGCAGGTGTGGATGAGGAGCCATATAGTCCGTAAAACAGTAGACTGTTTTTATTTTCTTTGCTAACGAAACTTCATATCCTGTCAAAACATAATCTTACTTGGTTTTGCCAACACCTACATCAGAGTACATTCAAAATGAGAAGAAAAAAGAAACATATATTACGAAAAATGAAATTTCCCCTTTGAAGTCGAACTATTTACTTCTTGGAAATTTGACTCCCTAAAAGCGCCAATGTTCCAAAATTGGAACATGCTATTTTGAAGGGGTACATCTTTTGGAAATATCATTGTACAATTCTACAAGCATTTTAAAATCATACATTGAAGTATTTTTCACAACTATGATAAATATCATCACATTTTCTGAAAAAGCCAATTTTTGGTAAATTTTATAAGAAAAAGTTGCAAAAAGCTAAAAAAACACCCATCTTTGAAAAATCGCAATAAATAATTGAAAATATATAAACAATTAATTAGGAAATCAAAAATTACTTTGAAATAAGATTAAACTGTGTTAAAAAAAACTTTTTTATTTTAACGTTATTTCTTGGGAAAATTTTCAGTTAAATATGATGTTCCATTTTTGGAACATTGGCGGGTAAACGGTTAAGAGTTGATTTAACATTATGCGGATAAGCCGAAAATTACGTTCCGTGGGAAACTGGCCGCTAAACAAAAGTGGCTGCTTCAAGAGGTTTCACTGTACTTGTACTGGTTGTGTCTCCAAATTTTTAATTTTGTCACTTACATCCCTTTGCTTCTCATTGCCCCATTTGTAAGTAGCATCAATAATCAGTTTTACTAAAAACATTTTACAACTTCAATACAAGTTAATTGATTAAAGAAGTTGGATTAATACATAAAATATTTTACCTGTCCATCTACCAATGCAGTTAAAGGTAAATAATCAAAGAGATCTGTGAAATATTTCCATACATTAGCATTTCCATATTTACGCAGACATTCATCATAAAACCCATAGACTTGGGTAATTTGCCTACTCTCATGATTTCCACGTAGAATTGTGATCCTTTCTCTATAGCGTACCTAAATGAACATAAGACAACAATAAGATATCAGCAATAAAAATTTCAAAAAAAAGTACTTAAATGATAATTACAAGAATAAATGCTATACTACAAGAACAGATTTACCATATTTCTAAAAACCAGAACAGCATTTCCTGAAAAATATTTGCTTCTTAATCAAATTAGAAGTATGCTCGTCCCTATACTTTGAACAGAAAAGTGTATTAAGTGATTCTTATTAAGGATGTACTAATTAATCAGCAGTAATCGGGCACTTTGCCGATTATCTATAATTGGCTCGTTTTCACTGATTACTTGGCATAAATTCATACTTGAATTTAAATTATAAGTCTGCCAAAAGCAAGAAACTATGATCAATGCTCAAACTAAAAATAGTTTCAAACTCTAGCGGTTGTGCCCCATTTCATTCAAAACCTACTGGGGTTTGTTATTTAAATCAGGACAGCTTGATTTAAATCAAGTGATTTTTTTAACAAAATCATTCATTAAAATCAATTGATTTTATTTTTATAAATTAAATTTTGCATTTTTAGAATGTGTTGCTCTAAATTTAACTACACTGCATTATATAACCTTGAACTGGCAAAAACTACAACATCCCTCTTTGTGTGTGCAACAAATTTTCAGATTCTTACAATATTGCTTTTACTCTAAAATTAGTTCAGAACAAAATAAAAATTTTCAGTTTTTCCTATACAACATGACTAATATGAAGAAAATATTATTTGACACTAAAAACGTACACAACGATGGAAACCTTATTTTTAATCAAAGCATATAACAAAATGACATTGTCTTTAAATATTATAATGTATATTATAAATCTTTAAAAATAATTGAATATTCAGAGGACTTATCTCATAAGCTGAATGGATTCATTAGTTCAGATTGCTTTATTATCTAGTTTCAACAATTGCCTTCTACACCCAATTGAATCCATTTCAAAACTTATATCCATTTTAAACTGATAAACATAGAAACTGCAAAATTTAAAAAAAAAATTTATTCTAAAAAGTATGAAAATTATAATTCTAAGAAATAGTGGTACAGTGCCTGCCAGGGTTGGCAAGGTTTAATGGCAAGGACACTACGGTAAAAACTCGGGTTTTTACCGCCCTGTCCAAAACTGTCCGAAAGTGTCCAAAACTATATTTTTAGAAAAATTGTATTCTGTGAGAAAACATCAAAAACAGAATAAAATGTATCAAAGTAATGCTTTATATTGAACATTTATTCAATGGAGAACATTCAACTTTTTTATGCAGCTGATTTTAATCTTGTCACATATAAGTTGAATTCTTGATTAAAATTACAATTTGTATGCATTAGTTTAGTATTATTATTTTTTTTTAATTTTTATTTATTTATTTATTTATTTTTTGATAATAGTAACCAAATTTCCCTATGTTTATGAATGTGTGCAAATGAAAGCAGGGTTGGCAAGGTTTTTTACCATTCTGTTCAAAACCCTCGAGTCCAAAAGTGTCCAGAACTATTTTTTGAGAAATTATATTTTGTAGAAAACAATCAAAAACAGAACAAAATGTGTAAAAATTATTTTTTTGACTATTTAATATTTATTCAATGTGAACATTCAAGTATAATTATATATGTAACTTATTTACGCAGCAGATTTTAATCTAGTTACGTAGAAATTAAATTCTTCATCAAAAATTTCATTTTGTATGCAGAAGTGTTCAAAATATAGAGCAATAATTGACTTAAATGCAATAAATTACAATTGTTTGTAGTTACAGAATGTACTATATTAAAAATATGAACTAAAAAAAGAATAGCACAAGTTTTATAATATAAGTGTTAAATCGGCGATTTCTTGTTCTGCAATCTATGATTTAAAAAACAATTTTTGTTAAAACATCATGTAAAATTTGTTTTCAAAAAACCATTTAAAAAATAAAGCTTTTTTTTTTTGGGCACCTAAATATTGCACATTTAATAACATTCCTTTGAGTTATAAATGGAACTGAAATTAGTTGTCTTGGTAGTGTTTTGAATTTTCTTTCATAACTCTACCAACTGTTACATATAAGGAAGTTTTTAGTAATAGTTATTGCCAATTTTTAAATAAAATATTTTTTTAGTGACAAATATTGGAGAAAAATATTATCCAATACTTGTTAATTAAGCCTCAATAATGTCAGTATTTATGCATTACAAGCATTGCAGTAAATACGAATTGATTAGGTTACACCCCTTTAGCTTTAGCATAGTTTTGGACACTTTTGGACAGTTTTAGAAGGTAAAAACCTGTCCTGTCTTAAACCAGTTTTGGACAGTCCAAAACATAACTCTGCCGCTTAATAAAATCACCTTCGTTTTGAATACATTTGATTTTATAAAATGGTATACCAACACTTACATAAAAAATGAAAGGTTTTGAAGTTTAAATACTCTAAAAATGAAATTAAATTTTCATTTGTTATTAGTTGCAGTGTTTTAAAATACAATTGACATTATTCTTTTCATTTGGTACTGTCAATTCTAGAGACGTAGCGAGTAGCACTTTGGCTGAAACGCCGAGTACTCGGCCTTTCACTACTCGGCCGAGTACCGAGTACTCGGCCTTTGAGTACTCGGCCAAGTTACCAAGTACCAATTATGTTTTAAGAAGAACCATCGACACACATATGATGAATTTTGAACTTATTGGAATAGTAGTATATACCTCCTTGTCCATATAATAGTTTTTAAAACTAAATTCCTGCTGAAATTTAATTATGCATTATATAAACAATTTTGTTTGTGCTTAAAATTTTACAAAAAAAATTATTTTTAAAATTAAAAATAAATAAAAGGTATGATTTATCAAGTTGGAATTAAAACAAATTACAGTAAAATCCCTCTAATGCAGACACTAACAGGACAACTCTTTTTGTCCGCAATAGAGAGGTGTCGTCCGCATAAGAGGGGTGTCTGCCTTTGAGTGGTGTACGTTACGAGGGTTTTCACTGTATATACCAATCAATTATAGTTCTAGTTCGCCAAATATAAATAATTTTTAAAAGCACATAAAGCAAATGTGCAGGAACACTGCAGACACGTGTTTCTGCCCCCCCCCCCCCCCATTTCAAGGAACGTCTTTTTCAGTGCATAACATGTAAGCTAAAGAATGTAAAGACATTCGACAAAAAAATCCGAGTTTTGTCTTTAAATCCACGAGCTCCCATTTTGTGCATTGAAAAGAAAATTCCTTGTAACGCCAAAACATGCGTCAGCAGTATTCCTGCACTGTACTTTTAATATTGTTTTATTTCCTTTTATTTTTTAAGCAAAGATGTTTTTATATTTTTTAAACCTAATTTTTGGTTGAAGCAAAAATCCATTTTTAATGTAAAAATTCCATATTTTCTATACTTACCTTTTTTGCATAATTTTTAATAAATAAGTTTTATTTTATTAACTTTGAAGACATTAAAATAAAGCTTTATTCCATTGAAGCATTACAAACTTCATTATTCTCAAAATTTAAATTTGACTTATAAATTTTAATTGTAAATGATTGTAGAATATAATGCTTGCTCTTTTTTTATAAATTTTAGTATCTGTCTTGGACAATATTCATTTTTTTTGCAACTACTCGGTATTGGCCGAGTACCGAGTACTCGGCAAATTGGCCGAGTAGGCCGAGTGCCGAGTAGTTATCGAGTACTAGTTTCACTTTAAAAAATTTTTTAAACCTTACATCGGCTGACATAATGCTTTTGAATTTGTTTTTAGTCAAGTGTGATTGAAATTAGCCAAAGTGGCTTATATCAGCCTATGCTGGAAACCCTAAAAATTTTAAAGCGAGAAGAGACAAATTTTCATTGTTATGGTTGAAAATCCTCTGCCTTATGTGTCAATTCAGTTTTTTTCAAGGCTTAACTTAATTAGACTTTATATTAATGTTTTTTGTAAAAAATCACGTTTTTAAAGAAAAAACACTGATGTAGATGAACTTAGAATGCAACACTATAATTAAATCCAAATCGTTAGAGACGTTTTCGAGATACGAAATATAAATATATATATATCTACATACCCACAAGAATTGCTCGTTTAAAGACGTAAGATACTTTTAACATATTTTTATAATGAAGACTCATAAAACTTAATGCCTATTGATTCTTCCAATAAGACTTCTTTTATTATATTTTGATCAAAAAAAAAAATTCTTCGAAAAGTGAAAATATGGCATTATTTTTTTTTTATAAGAGATCAGAGTTACACGAATATTTTCTGTTTTCATAACTTTATACATTTTCTTTTCTTGCTCTGACTGCTTGGTGTATCAGGGATGCAAAAAGTGTGCAGGTATAAGTGCAATTTTATGTGTACTCTAAGTGTTATTGGACTCCTTTAGCTTTTTTTTCTCTTGTCATTTAAATATTCTATTGTTAAGATTTATGTACACTATGCATCACTTCAACTGTACATAATTTATCTCAAAAAATCTTAAGTGATCAAGCAAATTAGGTAGTAAATGAAGTTTTGGTTGAAATATACTTTTTGGACTATTGAAATGCAAAAGACTGGAAAATGACAGTTGAAAAATTAAGAGAGAGCTACCTGGATTTTTTTTCCACCTAATTTTAGAAAAAACTTGGTTGATCTGCCTTGTACATTTATGTACCTCATAGGAAAGCTGCATAGATTTTAAAAAAATAATAAAATGAAAACTACAGTCAAGCCCACTTAGTAGAATACCGGTTAAAAGAATATTCCGCTTAATGTAGTACATTTTCAATGTACCAAACCAATTTAATGTGTTATTTTGATCCCGGTTAACCCATTCCATAACCAGCCCGAAAACCCTTAACGCGGCATGCCGCAGATAACGAACGGAGTTGCTTTTTGCTACGTTGTAATTGCACTTCTCTCCTCATTTTGCTATCGGGATTTTAGTGTTGTTTTTGCTGTTCAGCTTGCATTCGAAAATCGCTTTGCATTATTAGTTTTTAAGCACTGAATTAAATTGTGCAATAAAATACAAGGTTGCTAATATGTGCTGAAATATTCATACATTTACACACAATACATAACAGGAAAATAATAAACAATAGAGGATAGGACGAAAAGCAATTATTTTCATAACACTAATTATTTTATTGATTTACCGTATATACTCGCGTATAGGTCGATCTCGCGTATAAGTCGACCCCCCCCTTTTTCAGAGAAAAAAATCCAGAAAAAATCTAAAACCCCGCGTATAAGTCGACCCCCATACTTTCCAAAAACATCGCGAATTATTTTCAAAGAAATTTCAAAATAATGAACAAATTTATTTACAAATAAAATAGGAATTAAATAGGAAAACATTTCTAAAAGCCTTCAAACTCGGATTCCGAGTCGGACGCAAAAAAAAAGTTCATTAAAGTCCGCTTCCGTCATCACCCGCGTCATCGTATACATCGGCGGCTGCAGAATCGTCAATGATATCAGAGGTTGCGTTCGACGAACCTCACCGGTAAACCGGTAAGTAACCAGTTACTAACCGCGGCGTTCTATGATCAACCGGTTACCGCAGCGGTTACCATTCTAAGCAGTTGATTGGTTGATTTGAGCACGTGATCATTAGCTGTCACGTGATTCACTAACCGGTCGCTCCCGGTCGTGCTCGTCGAACGCACTCTCAGTCTGAATGGCGTGACTGTTGACGATAAATATTTTCATACGTTTCACGATATTTGTTAATTGCTGATTTGATCCTTAATAAAGAAGAATAAAATTATCTTTATTTATGTGTATTATTTAGGTTTCTTTAGTTATTATTTTTGAATACGTTTACTTTTTCACACGATCAACTTATCAGCAACTACCTGTAACCGCACATCGGCACTTCTCGTAGCTTCCCAGCTCTCGTTGTTCGGAAATTTTTTTTTGGAAAATTTGACCCGCGTATAAGTCGACTCCCCTTCCTTTGATCTCATTTTTTGGACAAATTTTCTCGACTTATACGCGAGTATATACGGTATTTTCTTTTTGCTTTTATCTCAGTATATCATTTTTTCTCTTCTACTGTTAAATGTAAGATGATCTATCTTTCAAAAGGCCTCAACAAAACATTCTTCAAACAATTGACTGATCGATCCAAGCTGTGGGCAAGGGAATTGAATGGACAAAAACGCTTTAACTGTGGGAATGATTTTCTAAGAGGATAAAAAATATTCTTCGGTGCCTTTTGATATATTGTGACTTTTCAAAACGACCAATAAACACAACTGCTGGTCAGTTCTTTTATTGTTCTCGGATGACTTTTAAATCCCTTCTGAGTGCCCAAATATCAGTTGCTCAAGCGTGGGAAGTATTTTAAAGATAAATGATTACAAAAGATCAAAATTTGCGGCTAAGCCCCTATTTCCCTAAAGAATACTTTAGTGCATGCAATTAAAAGCCCCCAGCTGAGAGAGGAATAACTAGACCGACTGGGAGGTCTACAGTCTATATTCCCCAAGGAGGAGTGCTCTTCCCAAACATCCCAGCAAGTTAGTTCCATTCAAAGAATGGTCAGAAGGTTTTAGTGTTTTGTGGTCAACCCTTCCACATTATTTTCTTACAACAAAACAGTTTAGATCAGAAAGGAATTTCAAAGCAAGCTTTTATGCTTATATGACAGAACATGTCTTCAGAAGAAAAAAGGAAATCTTGCTTGAAATTGATTCGGATTTTTTATCTTTTTTTTAAACATACCTGGATAAATTTTAGCTAGTTTCATAGGATTATTTACTAATTATGGCAATTTGATTATTGAAAAGAAACCAAATATTTAATTTATGTATTTAAAATCTCATAAAAGGTGAGCTATTTTAAGACAGTAAATAAAATCTGAAAAAGAATGGGAGAAAAGGAATGTTTCGTTTTGTAATGAGTAAAGCGTACAACAAAAGAACTCAAAATATTATCATTTCATTTGTACTGTCGCATCTATTTTATGTTTTGCATGGTCAACTTTTACGTATAGTCAATGCGGTCATCATAATTTTTGTTTGTGAAATAAAAAATATCCAAAACTGTATCACAAAAAATATATCAAAGGGTGCCGCGAATATAAAAAATTATAATTTACATTTCAAAATATCATGATTTAAAAATAAATAAATTAATAAAAAATAATAATAATATACAAATAAATAAAAAGCGTAGTAAACACATTATAATAATAATTAAAAAAAACATACTCGTACAAAATTGAGATATGTAAGATAATTTTAAAAAATAATATTGTGTAACATAAATTATAAAATTTGAGGGTTATGAACAATTTAGTGAAAGATGCTTGTGTAAGAAGGTGGATTTTTGATTTTAAAAAAAATCATATTTCTGTTTATTTGCTTTATTCAAGCATAGAAATATTGGTAAATATGTAAGGAAATATTTTCACACTTCTTCATCAGGAGTTCAAATGCCAGAATGCTAAGAAACAAAGCTTGCACGAAAAGATAAAAACATAACGCCTGATTATTTGAAGCATTATACATGTCCCATCCAAGAATACTTGAAAGGTTAATATCTTAGTAAAATAAAATAAGTTACAACAAATTCTGTGAAATACTATAAGTTACATCCCTTTTGTCTAAAGAAAAGGGCTTGATTACCGCTCCCCTAAAAGCACCAGAACCCAACAGAGAAGCGCAATAACAGGGTTCTGCCCCTGGAAGGATCGCCGACACATATTCGGCCGAAGCAAAAACTGCTAGAAACGCCGTGACGACACAGGATCGTCGAAGGGAGTTAAGAACCATTTTCTTGCAACGAGCCTGAATCGGCTGGGCCAGTTTTAACACAAACTGTGCGGCCGATCCTGTATCGGTCGGGGCAAGGAATCGGTTAATGGAATATCCCGCTTATTAGAATATTTTTTCGTGGCAAAATGACTATTCCATTAAGTGGGTTCGAAGGTATTTAGCAAACTTGCATTACCTTAAAAAATACAAGTTTCTAAATTTATTTAATCTATAATTTATCTCTAAAACTTTGCTAGTTACTTTGCATTAATCATATTTTACTCTTAGCAATAATATATAGTTAATGAAAACATTTGGAGGATAATGATGAAATTTTTGAAAAAACCATATTTGAAAAAAAAAAAAAACCACTTGGTTTAAACCATAGTTGACACCAACGTTGTTTAAACCAAACAACCCTGCTCTACAGCATATTCATGTTATTTGTTATTCTTGTTGGCAAGAAATACGTAATGGGTGTCTGGTGGCTCTAGGAGAAAAAAACAAAGAGCTGTCTTACTTATCCATGGCAATAAATAAGGCAGCGCTAACCCATTTGGCGACGACTTTTCTGCTAATTTGGCACACTTGAGTGAGTTTGAAATTTATAGAAGTTAGGCTAATGATACTTGGAACAAAACTGCTTTTTTTTACACTTACATTTTTTTTTTCTTTTGCATTGGTCGTATTTTTTACATTTTAGTCGTTTAGGCTGAAATGATAGCAGTTTTTTTTTACAAAATAGTCTTTTATCGTAATTTAGGCTAAAATAATCGTCATAGTCTGCAACTTTTCAAAACAGTCGCAATAGTCGCTTTTTTAGTCAAGAGGCAGCCCTGCTAATTTTATCGATTGAGTTATACACATATATATCTGCTATATTCTCATGAACATCACTCACTCATATATTTATTCCAATCATTAAAGCACTTTAGAGCCAAATGGTCAAAATGGCATATCTTCACAACACATAATAGCAACTTTGGATTATCATACTGTAACTCCAAAGCAGAATAATTTACAATGTTCTGCAACGTAAAATCATTTGACCAAATTTTTCTGCAAGTACTTCAAGCATTGTTCGCGAAAAAGCGTGACATTTTCCACAAAATGGGGGCCAAAAATCAAAATCATTTCACAGTTTTTTTTTTTTTTTTTTTTTAACTGGACTGTTGCTATTTATTTCTGTGGAAATGAGATACTTCTGGAAACATCACAGCTTTCAGCCAAATGACTAGTTAACGAGCACAAGAGCACTGAATTTGGAAAATTAATTGATCATGAAAACTATAAAATCAAAAAAACTTTAACAAGGTGTCAAACCTAAATCGATTGAGATTCTCCAGAAATAGTTTATACGCTTTCTAAAATGCACAAAAAGAGCAAAGAAACAAAATTTTATAAAAATTCGAACCTAGGTGTCAAACCACATTTTTTTGGTTAATTTTACATGGCATGAAAGAGCAATTTAAAAATGCTACTAAATAAAGAAATAAATAAAATAATAAATAAAATGAGTTGAGTTTGATTTGCATATGAAAAAAAAACACTTCAAAACTTTCTAAATAATTGTAATATTTTCGGGATGCAAAGGTATCGAAATCTCAAACAAGACACGCAATTTCCAGCAATGGAAGTGTTTCAATTTTGGCATGTTTCCAAAACATACGTGTATGGCAGAAATTGCAGTGGATGAAGATCGATTGGGAAAGTCCTACAAAGGACTTATCGAATTCAACATCACGAGCTTTTCCCCAAATTATCGTAATTTGCGAGAATTTTAGATTTTCTTCTAATTTTAAGAAATCTGCAGAATTCTATCTTGAGTTGGAAGATATTTGAAGAAAATCTACTGTTTCTACAGATTTTCTACACCGCAGTTTCTGCAGATTTTCTGCAGAAATTTCACTGAAATTTGAAGAATTTCAGCAGAAAATGTAGTCAGTTTTCTGCTCACATTTGAACAGAATTGTTCTGCAGCTCAGGCATCTGTTCTGCGATGTATGTCGCAAATTTAGTAGTATTCTGCTTTGGGGTAATGTACTAAAATTTGGAAAGAGCATAATGTGATACCCAAATCATAGGATTTTCATTTTTAATATAGGATTCATTGGAAATGAAGAAAGACTTTGATCCATGCATTTGTCCTCTACTTTAGCCATTTTCAAAATAGCACAACATTGAGAAACGTGATTTAGTTTTTTTTCTGCTACCAAAGATTAATAATTTCAAATATGAAAGGAGAGGCTAAACCTATAAATTCAAGATACACACTTCTCACCTTTAACTCATCAAAAATCTAAAAATCCAGATTTTTTTTCACATTAAAATCACTTTCTCTTTACCCTAACTTATGCTTACAATTTAGGATAAAACAACTCTTTCTTCATTTTTCTATGCGGGGTGCTACCCCCCCCCCCTCCCCCTAATAAAATAAAAACATCATAAGCAGGCAGCGCAAGGGGTTAAAAAAGGTTTTTGACAACTTTTTCCTAGAAAAATGTTGACCAGGCACTTACAAAAATGCGGTCAAAATGAGTCACTTGTCTTTTCGGGTAACAAAAAAATGTCATCATTCTAGAGTTAATTAATTTGAAGAAGGATTTTATCATGTACTGCCTAGTGGGGTGGAAAGCTCACAAACTGTTAAATGCTAAGTAAAACTGTGGAAGAGTTTAGACTTCAACTCCAACAAATTATTCTCAAAAATTGTTGTAAACTTTTGAAATACATACTTTGTTTCTCTTCCAATTATTTTTTAAAAGTTAGTTTCAAAAAGGAAAACAGTGGGTTATTCTACTGAACATCGAACACTTTGTCCTGCATGTGATTTCTTAGGAAAATTTATTTACATGTTTTGAAATGAAATATCCAGCTATAACATGAAAGACAAAATATGTTTGTCTGCAAGATGGCCCTTACAATGAAAATGCCTATTCCCCTAAACAAAAAGCATGCTTACCTTAAGAGCTACTAATAACGTTACTGTTTCAACAGAGTAATAGCCTCTGTCAACATAATCTCCCATAAAGAGATAATTTGTGTCTGGAGACTTTCCTCCAATGCGGAAGAGCTCCATTAAGTCATGAAACTGTCCGTGAACATCACCACACACTGTAACAGGACATTTGACTTCTTGAACATTGGATTCTTTGGCAAGGATTTCTTTAGCCTGAAAAAGAAAAGTTGTAGTGAAAAGTCAATGTAATCAATATGTGACGCAATCATGCACTTCATCAGCATGGGAAATAAGTATTTAATTTTGCGCAGCAGTTTCTGTAAAATTGAGGAGCAGTCAATTTCGACATTTGCCAAATTACATTTGCAACACTAAAACAAAACATTTTTTAAGGAATACGATACAGTTGAACCTTGATATCTCGAACCTCCTTATCTCGAAACCCTTGATGTCTCGAAAAAACTCTTCCTCTGCATTTGATATAAAAACCTCTATGTATTTTCCATAGTTATCTTGAAACGTATTTTTCAAAACCCTTGATATGTCGAAATTTTTGCACAGAAGCAAGATTCAGTTGTCGTTTTTCTTTGGCAATTTTTGTAATAACACCAGTTCCAGGGACCAGTTTTCATCTCTCTTCTTGGAAACTTTGTGATTAGGGGATTGAAGAAGATAATAGGGAAGTGTGGGTATGAAAGGGGTGCTGTGTTTTCCCCAGAGTTTAGAATCTTTGTGCATTTTCCTCGACCATGTTGTCCACTTTGAGGAAAGGGGCTTGATTTTTCGCCAGTCAATTTTAATGTGAAAACGGAAAATGTGTTCCCCATTTTCATCATTCTGCTATTTTAACTCCTACAAAATGGCTGCTGAAAACTTTTTTGAATGTGGGGGAACTACTGGTTGAAGATAAGAATTTTTAAATTTTTAGGTGAAAAACCAAGTTTAAATTGTTGTTCATTTCAAAACCTCCTTTTGTGCACTTTCGACAATTATAAAATTTCAAATCTAGTAAAATATTGATGACTACTTTATTGATCGCAATTCAAAGTGGTCTTATAGTACATATATAACTGCATATAACGTATGTGTGTGTAATTGTGAGAGTTTCTAGTGTAATTTTTTTAAAACCTTGATAGCTCAAAAACTCGATATCTCAAATTTTTTTCCCGTCCCGAGAGATTTGAGCTATCAAGGTTGTACTGTATTTAATATATGTGCATGTAAAAAGTTTTGAACAATGACTTTTTTAGTTACAAACTTTTAGCACTTATCTTTTACATAATAGAAGAACTGGTGCAAATGGGTGGTTCTACAAATGCAGGTATACTTAGGGTATCAAAATTTCAAAAAATCAAATTTATGTCCCATTAAAACAATTTCAACCATTTTCATCCTGTTAATTAATAAAACTAAAACTGAAAATATATACAGTAGACCCTCGCTTTACGCGGGTTTATTTTACATGGTTTAAGATTTGACACCATTAATTTTACGCGGAGGAGTTTCGGTTTTACACGGACACGGCAATGAAAACAGATAAAATTCTCCCCTCTTTCAAAATCCAAACTCTTAAAGATAAAGATTGCAGATTACACATAATAAACTGCATTTTGGCGTGCTAATAATCGAGCTTCGGCCACTGTACACATTTTTTTCGATCGGTTCCAGAGCTCTTTCCAGAAGTAAAGTCATTAAACTCATACAGTTCAGATCTCACTGGAAGAAGACCTTTGAGGAGCGACAAAGGAGGCTAAAACCAAAGAGGATACTGACTTGAGCGATGCACAACCAAAATCGTTCACATTGCAAATTTTGAGCCATTCCTGAACAATAGAAATGAGCTTTCTGATTAGTTAGTAAAGGAAGATTCTATCATGGAAATAACGCAAGTGATCATGGATGCGTTAATGCTCTGCAAAGAATTACAGAGAAAAATTCTTAATGACTGCCAAAGACTATCATAGCCAGCTCCTCTTTATAAACAGAACACAAAATTAATCTTTCCTTTATACATGTTGTGAATAAAAGTCGATAAAAGTACACATTAAACTTATTATTACAATTAGTCATCACTAGAATGAATATTTTTTATCTATGGAACCAAACCAATATTTTAACACTAGTATTAAGTCTCAATTTATGTGGTTTCAATTTACCCGGCATTTCTGTGGAACGTAACCCCCGCGTAAAACAAGGGTCTACTGTATTTTATACCATACTACTGAGGAAAATCAAGTTCAAGAAACTCGACCCCCCAAACAAAATGCTGAAATGCTGCCCCTGTAGCCAGCTCTCCTTTATAAACAGAACACAATATTACTTTATGTTTTCTTTATGCATGTTGTGCATAAAAATCGATATAAGTACACATTAAACTTATTATACAATTAGTCATTAATGGAATGAAGTATTTTTTATCTACGGAACCTATCCCCTATTTTAACACTACTATTAGGTCTCAATTTATGCAGTTTTGATTTACGCGGCATTTCCTTGGAACGTCCCCCGTAAAACGAGGGTCCACTGTACTACAAACAAAACTTTTGCTCCACAATTTTCAATACTAAATAGCTGCTTTAGAAGTCAACATTCAAAATTTCAAGCAAAGGCTGAAGGAGATCCAATGCTATAGTTTTCAGATGCTTTTAATTATTATTAACTACCTCTGTCATATAAATTTGCTGCAAAATATGTTTGTATTTATTCAGCAAAATAATTTGAAGTGGAAGTAAACGCTTAACTCCTGAGATTTTCATTAAGTCACCAAATTTTGGGCAATCATCCTTTCATTCTGGTCAATAAGTCAAGGCCTAAAATATTTAGTGGTCAGCATATATTGATCTTATTAGCATATGTCATACTATATTGAACCTGCACCTGCTGGACTCTGTTGATGAAGTAAGTATGTGGTGAACTGATGAACAAGAGTGATGAAAAAAGTGCAAGTAGAATTCGTGAAAAATATACAAACAATAAAAAATTTAAAGGGAAAAAAAGCGAAAAAATATTAGAAAAAGAAAAAAAAAACAGATTTAACTGTGTATCTTTTTTTTTTTTGCCCACGCCAGCGGGGGTCTGCGAAGTTCGTAATTTTTACGGACGGGGTCGGCGGAGGTGTGAAGTTTGGGAATCTCTGCTCTATAGAAAGCTCTTTGTGTGTGGAAATGAAATTACAAGATTTTTTTCTTAATTATTTAATTTATTATGAATAAATTCGGTATAAATATCAAACATTCTTTAAAAAATACCTAATTCATGAAATCTTCATGACTTTCCTAAAATAAAATTGTTTTCCTCACAAATGGTGTTTAAACCAAAAAAACGGGTTTAACCAAAAAAACCTCGTTCAAATCCAAAAAAAAAGGTTAATTTGGTTTTAGGGTTGGTAAAAAAAAGTTTTTTTACCAACCCTGCATCACAGGGGCACAAATATATTTGAAATTTTTTCATGAAAGAATTCAAAAAATTGAATTCAAATTTTTAAAATAGCAAAATTAAACAAGAACACCAGTTTTTCAAACTTTCTAATAAAAAATCTGGCAAACAAATAATAAGGGCACTTCTTACTTATGGTATATAAGTAGGGCACTTTTTACGTATCATTTTTTATCTCATCAAAAAATTTAATGAGCAGTTCCGCTTTTCTCCAATAAGTTTCACTAAACACTACTCAACCCTACAGGTTTTTTTAGAAGTGTTGAATTGATCAAAAATTTTTACATTAATTTTTTAACAGAACCTCATAAAGTTGACCGTGCCCCACGGGTGGGGTTTGCTGGTCCGCCTGGTGGGGCAAGTTGGACCACATAACTGAAACAACATTTGTTATAATTTTAGTGATTAATACTATCAAACTTATACCTTATTCTCTGAAACAACATTTGTTATAATTTTAGTGATTAATACTATCAAACTTATACCTTATTCTCTGTTGTGCGTAGAGAAAAAAATACTATAAAGTTTAATGTCAATATAAAATATTAAATTGATTTTTATTGATAAATCATCCTTATTTAAAAAGAGCAATATTTCAGGTTGAAATAGTGACAAGTCAGGAAAGAAAAGGGTTAATAATTCATGAGCAATACCAAGTTTTAGGTGCCAAATTAGGCTAAGAAATATCAGGGTATTAAAACCATATAATTGATACTGCTATACAGAAAACTAGACTCCATTAGAGAAAAGTAGATAATTGTACATTATATGGAAGGAGACGCACATATGGGTCGACGAATTTCAAAATTTCACACCTACAGTGGATCCCAAAAGTCTTCGTACACCTACGACTTTCAACGAAATAGGCCCCAAATCATTGGTTAGAATTAATATTTTGGGATAGGTATTTAATTAAAAGATCTATGATCAATGTTTAACAAAATTGCATGAAACGTTTTTAAAAAATATTAAAACTTAATTTTTTAAAAATCAAAAACCGAAAGGTGCCGAAAATTTTATCTCACAAAAGTCTTCGTACACTTTATAAAATTATTGAATAATCCAACTTTTGATTAAGTTATTAATTAGTAGAATATCATACAGTATTCATAACACCTTTTAAACGTCTGGGAATAGATTTCATTCTTTTTCTTTCTTTTTTTAGCGTAATTTCTGAGTAACCATTCTACCACACTTCGAGTATTACTATTTCTAGCTCCATTTTCGTTTTAAAGCCCTATTTTCGTAATCTAGCCTCCAGATATCTCTAAATACGTTATACAGTGAAACCTGTGTAAGTTGACCACTTGCGGTGCAGTACTTTAGTGATCAACTTAGACAGGTGGTCAACTTTCAAAGGGTTTGCTACAAGGTTCTCATTCAAATTTGGTGCAAATTGGTGGTCAAGATAGACAGGTTATCAACTTACAAGGGTGGTCAACTTTACAGGTTTTACTGTATTAAGTTACAATCTGGAGATTGAGGGGGTATTTTCTAAACTTTAGGACAATTTTCGAGGCACTAGACGCAAACGTTGAAAACCATGTGCTTCTTATCGTTATCTTGATAAAAAACAAAGTTGTTCCCAATAATCAAATTTTTTGCTAAGAGTTCAAAATTGGTTTTTAAAATATTTAAAGGAACAGCATGATTCATTATTTCATCAAAAAATTACAAACTACCAAGTCCTGATGCTGATATGCACCCTCGCACTAAAACACCTTCACCGTCCTGATTAACTGATCCAACTAAGTTCTTCAGATTAAGTTCTTAATTTTTTCTTCTACATACAGTTATACAACAATTTAACCAAAAATGTTGAATTAATTTTTATCTGTAAGTAAGACATGATTCTAAACTGCTTTTAGCTTATTTATCACTGATTTTTGGACGAAAAGCGTAGCTTTCTGTTTTTCGCACGACCAAGAAAATTTCTGCGGGAAAAGGTCCCATTTAATCCAGCTAATCAAAGAACTTGGCGAACAATTTTAGGTAAAAATTAATAGTAAAATGTTTCATTTAACTCTGCAGTAACTTTTACAGTACTCAAATGTGTATTTTTCATAAATTTTTTAACTTTACATCTACAATCATGTTTTGTCAACTTTGCCAGCTGACCTTTTCTTACTTTGTTTTCGGTCCGATTCCTTTCTTTAAAGCATTTTGTCAAGCACTTTACTATACAAACAAATAAATTAACTAATTTAGAGACATTTCAAACCAATTTACCACTACTGTGGGAAAAAAATTCAAATTTTGAATGGCAGTTGCGGTTTTTTACGAATACCAGCCATTTTACAGTAATAAGCAATATATTAAGGAATAAATAAACAAAAAATTAAAGTCAAATGACTTATAAGGGTCTACACAATGCAAAAATATTAATAAAACGGCATATGATAATTTTAATCATGAATTTATTCGAAAATATTTGAGTGTACGATGACTTTTGTGGCATGTTATTTCTCTGTCTCTTTGTTTTCTGATCCATTTCAAAAAGAAGATTCGTCAATATTTTGAAAAAAACCAATGGGTTATATTTAGAATGACATAGGAATCAGTCTTGCATAATATAGACAAACGCGCGAACGGCGTTTGCAGAAAATTTTTGGGTCTGCAGAATTTTTTTTTAAACTGCTAACGCTAATGAAAAGATAATTTTTTAAAAAGAATTTTTAAAAAAACAAAAATCCCAGTTCATTTCTGTTAAAGCCTTTCTCCAAACGCCTTTTAAAGCACGTGTGTGAAAAAGGTAAATGGCTTTGGCAGCTTTTCTTCAGTTGGTGAAAAATAAGAACTAACTATGTTATTGCAAAAAAAAAAAAAAAATTTAAATGATTTAAAGCACTTTTTCTTTTGTCTCTTTCATATTTGAATATAAATTTAATTCTTTATTTACAAGGGTGAGTTAGGCAAAATAATTATTTGCAGAAAATTTTCCAGTTAGGATTTGTGTTTGCAAAAAGCTTTTCATTTTATCTAAGTCTGATAGGAATGATGTGAAAAAATATGGGACTTTATATTCGAATTCAGTTTTGAGTTATTTTGGTTTTACTAAAAAATTTCAAAGTGTACGAACATTTTTGGGAGCCACTGTGTATTATAGAGGATAAAATAAGGATTTGCTGCAAAAAGGTACACCGCATCCTGATATGGGGTGCATCCCATAGACAACATCAGTTTAATGTTAGTATATCTCTGATACAAGTTTAATAAACAAATATGTATGGCAGAGTTTATGAATCATTTTAAATCAATAATTTACAACTTTAAGAATTTGATCGCAAGGTTTGAATCACTAATATTTGGAATACGTCAGAGTGCAAGAGATCCAGATCAAATGACCTTAGGAAGCACACCAATATAGTACTCCAGACATTGAATAACAGCCTCACATTCATATAAAAAGTATCATAGTTTTTCAGTTTCAGTATTTTGATTCAGAGATGATTACGCAAAAAAGCTGAGTACATCTAAAATCAATTGATTTCTATCTAGTAATAATGCAGTTGGTTAAAAAGAAAATTTCATGATTGAAAATATAATGCTGCATCAGCTTCAATGGTTGTTGTCGTCGGTCTGTTTTTCCCACAAAGCTATCGGTGTACAATATCATAGCTTATAAAATGCTATTTGGATAGTTCTTAAAGTTTTGACATCTTTAAAATGAAATTACCTAATGAACAACTCCGTAATCTATTACAGAATTGCACACAAAAATGATGTGAGTGAATATTGAGCAATAGCTTATGAATGATCGGAAAGGGGAATAAACCTTTTAGTACAAACCTTCTCGCAAAGTGTTTTAACTTGGTTTTCAGTCAACTGCTTGCATTCATTCAATTGCTCGATCCAAGAGTCAAGTTCTTTCAATGCACTCTTCTCTTCCATTTCTTTAATATAAATCTAATGAAACCGCTCCGAGCACTAATCTATTTCAGCATATATTAATGTAAATCAATTTACTTTACATCGAAATAGAAAATAAAACTTTCTGATGAATATAACGTATTTATTTTTAATGAAATGAAACTTCACCCAATAATATGGCCACCATTTAATATTGCAAAGGAATGACGTCAGAACGATAGTGATTATCGAATTTTAATCTAAAGATGAAGGCTGAGCTAGATGAAAATCTCGGAGCACACAAGAATGAGGTTTATTTATGCCTTGGGTTCGAGACTTTGCCCACGTGATCTGTGAGCTTACACTTCCGTTGCTAGTACCTATAAATTACAAAAATTTTTACAAAAACAATGTATGTCGAGGACTGCATACTAAATGCCTTGCCTCCTATATTTTTTTGTACCGATAGATGGCAGCACCCGGGCTACCACGGCCCCTTTTTTTGTATTTAATAGAAAGATTTATTTGGTGTTTCGGTGTACAAACAATGCCAGAAAATCGTTTAATTGAAACAAAGTATATGCTTCCATCATGCCTGCATGCAGGGCCCTGCATGGAACGATTCGGCGATTTTCTCAGACACTTTTTTTTTTTTTTGGTAGATGACTTTGTTTTTTCTGTAATTATTAATAGTAGCACTTAAAAAAAAAGCAGTACTGATAATAGGTTTTTTCTTCAAACGGCAAAAGGCAAAAAGTAAATTCAAAACTATCAAAAAGTAAGCTAATGAAGTGAAAACCAGTGTATCATTTATTCCACATTCATGAGAAAACTAAATACTATTCAAATTTAAATCGCATAGACCCCGTAATGATTTACTTTCAATATACTTTTGGTTGCTTAATATTCCTTTGGGTTGATTTAATTGCATTTATACGCAAGTGAATTAGAACATATTTGCAACTCCAGAGATCGAATACGCTACCTGGCGGTGAATAACAATGCTAAAGAAAAAAGTAAAACATTCTATTCCACTTGTTTTCTTTGGGGAAAATTACAGGCTTCATACAGTTTTTGGTTCAATGTAATTTCAGAAGAATAGAAAAGAAAGCTTCCACAAACACGATGAAAAATTACGGTCATTCACTAAGCGTCAAAGTAATTTATACGCAAAGGCGTGCATTTGTTTTACCCTTTTCATCCGCCATTAGACAGTGTTATATTAGACAGAAGTTTCATTTGATCTTTATCTTAATATTTATTGCGCTCTGAAACCGTAGTCGAAAAAGGTCTTTTGCTCTTTAAGTCAAATTAAAAGCGTATAATTATGCAGTTTTGAAAAATTAAATCGTCCTTTTTGAAAACCTTCGTGTTGAAAAAGAAAACAAATGTGGGCAAAGTGTACAGTTCCGTGCTTCGCACAAGGTTTTAATTTTATACCGTACCATACTGAAACAGTTTTGGACAGCGAGATCTGAGTCACATTTTTCTACTTAAATTTCACTGATAATATCCACTAAAAAGTTACGAACGTTTTTAAGTCTGTTTTTGAAACTTCAATTTCTCGCAGCCAAAGAGTTCTATAATAGGGTAGAGGAACGACTCGTATACTGCTTCCATTGGCCGCCATGACCAAGCACGGAGACCGGTTTGAGAGAGATTAGAGTGGCAAGAACGGTAGTTTCGTTATGAAACGTAATGAAATTTCAAGCGGCGATAAATGTTTTTTACTGCGCCAAATGACTGATATTTTTCCTCAAATGCAATTTCAAATGGAAATAACGATGGAATCTGCTGGGGTTTTTTTTTTTTTTTTTCAAATAATTTGAGGCTAAACTGTATAAAAAGTTTTAATGAATGATGTACAAAAACATACAGTGATTTTCAACAGATAAATCGGGAAATTTTTAATCAGTACTTAAGAACACAGAAAAAAAAACTCTACATATTTTATTAAACAGATTATAAAATAGTGTTTAAATTGTTGGATCTTACTTCATAACGGGGTTGATAATATCACGATTTTTTAAAATATATGTATAAAAACTGATTTTTTTAAATTTAGAGTTTTTGAAATTTAAATTAATTTAAATATAATATTTGATACTAACAAGTTAAAATGCCAAGTTAGATGTTAAATTAGATAATTCTTTTCCTATATATAGTTAAAAATTCATAAAATCTAAGTTTGAGTAATTCAGAAATCAGTAAAAAATATTTACACATCTGAGCTTAATAAAATCTTGCTACAATATAAAGTCCCATATCCATACGGGTGTATTTCCCAGACATTTTTTAACAATCAAAATAAATAACACCTTTCTTTTTTCTAAAAAAAGGAAATAATATGGAATTATATAAACTGAGAAAGAATAAAAATAGCGTAGAACATTGAATTATTTTCCTTTTTTTTTTTTTTTTTTTTTTTTTGGAAAAATAACACCTGAAATAAAATGCACGAAGAAAAAAATGAAATCATATGCTTCTTGTATTTTACATATTTTAATAAAACTTATCAAGGACTGAAAAGAAGAGTGTTTTTTAGAATTCTTATCTTATAAAACGCGTGCATATTTTATTTTATTTTATTTATTTATTTTTTTCACTGTTTTGATTTACTGTTAGTTGAGGAGGATTGTAAGTTTATTTTTTAGTGAATAAGTAAATAGCTTAACTAGGGTGGTTCAAAAATACATGTAAGAAAAATAAGTTTCTCCTAGATAACAGGACACCCCTCAATATTTTTAGACTTCTGGATAGTAATATACCGGAAGAATTTTGACTTCTTATTTCAACTGAAAGAGGGTGCTCACCTCCCTCCCCCAAACATCGTAAGTATGGGGAGGGGCGTTAAAAATTACATTGAACTGAAAAAACAATGTCACATATTATAATATACAAAAGTAATATGAATATACATTGCAAAAAATTTACTTACAAAAACACAGCTGGGGAATTTAAATGTTTCCAAATTTGTGACATTTTCCATATGCTACGACTAATGCTTAATTGAGCACCCTCTTAAGATTTGAGTAAGAAACTGAAACTTTTACAGCATAATACTATTAATAAGTCTAAAAAAAAAATAGGGTGTGTCCTGGACTCGAGTTTAAAAAAGTTTTTTTGAACCACTCTAAGCTTAACTTTTAATAGGTACATATCCAATTTAATTTTTTATTTTCATTGAAAGGTAACCTCGTTTCATATATATACTTTGCAAGTTCTTTCTTTTTTAATGTTAATTGCTACTATGATTTTTTTAATATTTTTCTTCGGTTTCAATTAAATTTATTTAATAACAAAAAATTTTTTTTTGCTTCTTTTAGTAAGATTACTTATAATAAATACTTGTTTGTTTATTGTTTTTCTAATAAAAATACTCTGAACTTCATGTCCATCAAACTCAGTCTTTTGAACTTTTAAAAATTTTAACTTTAAAAATCATGATTTGTGTGAATCAATGACTTTTTTTTTTAATCAACTGATTTAAATCATTCAACCCTGCTCCATAAGAAAAAATAAATAAAACTTTTATGCATCATTTTTTATTTACAATATCACTTTATTTTTAAGAAAACAAACAGTCTGTAAGATGATTCTCTAATTTTAATAACATGAAACAAATTTATTTGCACTATTTATTAGTGTTGTGTGCTGTATCCAACAAGAATACTGTGTTGCTTATTTTGAGTAATCTTCGGACAGATTTACTAACTGACATCACCAATGAAAAAGTAATTGCACATATTTCACATCCCATCTGTTATCATAGAGTTCGATAACAGTTTGAAATATATTTATGTCAAATGCAAAATTATTCATTTTTGTAAACACTAACACGAACATGAATAAAGTTTTTTTTTTTTAATTACTCATCTGAAAATTTTTAAACTTTGATTGAATGCGATTGCTCTGTTTGTGGAACTATATGATGGACAAGATTTCACAATTTTAAAAACATAAACAAAGATGAAAAGCAGAATTAAAATCTTTTAGTCGACTCGAACTCAATACAATGTTTTGCATTCTGCCACTCTAATTTTTCCCCTTACTGGAATATGGAGGTGTTGCCAGATTTAGTCTCTACCCTATTATAGAACTCTTTGCTCGCAATTGAATTCTTTCAAAATTAATAATAGTTCATCTTTCAAAAGTAGTTAAGGGGAGGTTGATAAAGGAATGTGAGGCTAATTTGTGAGTGTTTGGGAAAAGACAAGAGATGGACTCAAATAGCTGATTTTCAAATGGCTATCATCAATGATTAAGCTGAGCTTCTTCCAAAAGTAGAAACTTCCAAAAGTAGAAACGTGTTTAAAATCACTTATAGTAAGAGTAAATATAGCAGGTAAATACATTGCAAATACATAAATAAAGGGAAACCGAGGCACAATGAGGCGAAAATTATAAAATTCAAATAAATTTGGAAGCTTTGATTCTAAAGGAAAGATTTTAAAGTGGATTTGTAATGCAATAAAGTATTCAATCTTGTGAGACACAAAAGTTTTCATTATTATTTTAAGCTTTTGAAATAATATTTAAAAAGAAAAGGAAACAAAACTTTTGTCTCACCGTACCCCATGCTTTTGGGGCACAGTGAGATAGTATATAGGAGGGCTAAATGAGACATGATATGTTCAATGTTTAAAATTAAAAATGTTTCATCTTACATCAAACTAAAAAATTTAATTTTCAAGCCACAAGAAAGATTGATTTCGCTTTGTGCTATTCCTTTTCGTAGGGACTATTAACAGCAATTTAATATTTTTTCTTTTGCACGCAAAAAATAATAATAAATAAATAAATAAAAAGTAAAATTTAATTAAAAAAAAACCTAATGTAGAGGAAGGTTGCCGTCAATGAACTACATAACAGTTATCGATTTTTTAGGAAGGAAATCCAACATCCAACTCAAATTTCATGTTAAAATTACAGGAAAAATTTCTTGGTACATTTTTCTTTTAATAATAATATTCACTTTCATGATAAATATTCACAATAAATAATGAAAATTAAAAATAAATTTTTTAGCATGTGGTCCATTCATGGCAACTGGTTGCTACGAATGGGCCATCGAGTTTCCATCGATGGACCACATTCTCAAATTAAAAATCCAATGCGTAACTTACTAATATTTATAACAGGTGGTCAATAAACACTACAAATAACAATAAATTATAGAAAAAGAGATTTATTTTCTGAAATGTTTTATTTTTGGATAAGAGGAACATAAAAAAAAACAGCACTCACACAACACACAGCTGTTGTCATCACACCTCGTTCACCACTTGATATTTTCCTAACATGTGTAACAGCGTTCTTAGTTAATATTTTTTCAACCTATTTGAAACTGTTGGGAGTTTTCTTAAATCCATTTTGAAAATTTTTTTTGACGCAAGATTGTACTTGCTCTCTAAAATGAAGAACTTATTGGCCACTTTATTACTGAAACCAGAAGCTTAAGTCTCAAACTACCAGAAAATATAGTACTAATATATAGCACAAACATATAGTAGTAACTATAGGTTTTTGTCTTAATTATATCTGTGGGACGTGTTATTTTTCTCAGCCTCTTGAAAGAACAATTCCTTCAATTTTTCGGAAGTAATTCCAAAAACGTCTTCTCTAGTTTCAAAATATGGTTCACTAATTATTTCCTGTTTCGAAGGTCTTAGCTCCTAAATTTCTAATAAGAGACTAAGGTAACAACAAACCGATTTCATCTTCCATACGACTGTTTAAAGTTACTTTCCGGACTCTACATTGTCGGCAGACTTCGTTAAGGTCCAACCACCATTTCATTTGTCTAATCTACTGTAGCACGTTACATGCTTTCCCTTGTCCACTGGCCATGTTTTACTAATTTTTGCATTTTTCTGGAATAGCAAAAGTATTTGAAATTGTATATTATGCTTTAAATTTTTAATCAATTTTGTTTAAAAAAATTGAGTTGAAATTATTATAAAGTAAAAGAGTTTTCATGAATTATTGAGGAACCTTTTTTTTCCCATTATTATCATAGATATTTTAAAACAATTGAGCCATTTTTAAAGGTAATTAAGCTGAAAATACAACAATATTTGCGATTTTCCATGAATGAACACTTTGTCAGGTGGTTCATTCGTGGAAACACCTAGCGGTTCAATGATAGCAACTGTGTTATTTTGAATATTCTCGTAGGTGTTAGTGCTGTACGAATCATGATGAAACATAAAGTATGGGGAATTGTACTTGAAAAGGCACTCTTTTAAGTCAATGTTCACGTTTTATTGAACAGAGATATTCAAAGCATCCTATAACTAAATGAAAATCTCAATAATTAGTAAAATAATGGTAGAAATCTTATCTGACCGATTAACAATACGATGAAGTAATTTTAGCCACTTGACGACTCTGCAGTAGACTGTTTTCAGATAATGGAAGGTACTAAAATTGGTTACGCGTCTGCACAAATTTTGGTACGGGAAATATCTTCGCGGTCTGGTCATGGAAACGGTCCATTGACGGCAACCTTCCCCTACAAGTCTCCATCGTTGTCATCTGTTTTCAGAATATTTCCAACATTTTTTTTTTTTTTTTGATACCAAATTTTATGAGAACAAAGTCTTCTTCAAGCAGCTCACGATCTAGCTCTTCAAACCCAGGTGGTTTATTTTCATATGTCAACATGGTCTGATAAATTATCAGATCTCCCACTTAACTTCTTCCTCATCAGTTGTGTCATACATAAGCGTACATCTTTGCTATACGTTTTTCACTTTAAAAATTTCTCTAGTTTTTGCGTTTTCCTCTTCTAACATTGTTTTTTTTTTTTTTTTCAAGACTATCAGTTGCAGCGATACTTTTACCCTTTTTACGCTCTTTCTTCATTACTCAACCTTTTCTCTCTTCGTCCTTTGAATATTCTTTAAAAGTTGAAAAACCTTAGAAAATACTCACTGCTACACCAGAGTAATAGGTCTCTTTTGTGTCAGTTTGAACTACAGTTTACAGATTATAATGATAAACTTTATCTGATTCATCACTTGGAATCAGATGAGTAGTTACAAAGGGATTTCTTATGAAATCGTCAAAAAATGTCCCTATTTTCGCCTTACGTGGTCTATTTCGCAATTTTGATGTTTTAAAAATACCTGTTACGTAAAAAAACAGTTAGTAGAAAACTCTTAGGTCATAAAATAAAATTAAAAACATCCTTTCGAATTATAATTCAGGGTGAGGAATGAGGAACAGTGAACAGTCTCACCCTGCACCAACTACGACTGTCTCATTGTACCCCATTCCGCCTTTTTCTTCTAATTCAACATTTTAAGGATTTCGTTTAAAACCTATCCAAAATGTATTCAGTAAATTACCGCCCATTAGCTAGGGCTAAAGCAGAAGTACGTGAAATACACCGACAGTTCAGTCATTTCCAGCCGAGGACTGCAGTTTCGTGCTTTATTAGCACTTAACTGCTTTAACCGAACCATTGCTTCGGTCACTCGTCTGGTTTGTGCTAAGTCTATCTTAGCTACCAGTTTGTTTGGCACTCTTGGCTTCCTTAAGAGGTTTTCCATCTCCAGCTCAGTCACTTCCTATGCCGGGCTGATGAGTGCTAATAAGCACGAAATTGCAGTCCTCGGCTGGAAATGACTGAGCTGGCGGTGTATTTCATCTATCCAAAATGTTCTGAATGATAATTAGTTACATAGGTAGAGCAATTAAATGCATCAAATGCTTAATTTTTATTCACAAAATAAAATGTTATAAATCGATGCATGCCAGAGTCCAAAAATAATAAAAAACATTTGCTTGAAATCAGAAAAATAACGATCATTTGATTGCAAACAGAAGCAGCAACTTCATATTCCAGAATCCACCTGACTAATTGCTGCAGGTAAATGGGTACCTATTATAATTTACCGATTATAATTGAAAAATTCAAAAAATCGCTTTGTTTCACTGCACCCCAAGTTTCACTGTTCCCCTCTCCCCCCTTCTCTAAATAGCAATCCTTCTTGGATGGATGGAAGGGAAGAGCAGGGTAGGGCAAGTAGTGTAGCCTCCTCCTTTTGGGGAATCCTGTTGTCAGTGAAATAAAACTCACAGACGGTTGACAAATAATACGAACACCTGTGAAAACGGCATGGTCCACTTCAAAGAAGTCTGTCACCTAGTGGTTGTGAAAATAAAGGCATCGCTCGCTCAACATTAGTACAGACCCCACGATGTCGTCTACCCCACTCTTCGAAAAACTCTTATAACGACTGACCTATCACAGTTCAAAAATAAATGATTGTCGGAATGATGCGCACTGGTTTCTCTGTCATCAAAACAGTCAATTATTTGAGGCATGCAAAGAGCACTGTATCAGTCTTTATGATAGCGTACACGAGATGCTTTTTAGTGCTGTCTGCGAAATACGTTCTAAAGGCTGAAAGAGAATTGGCCCACATATAAGGTAAATGCACCAGTAGTGGCCACTTTATGGTTTATATTTTAAAAATAAGGATTCTAGGGGGGTCCTAGTGGGTTCAAACTTGCAGGAGGTAGAGCTCAGGCTATAGTATAGTGGGGAGTAGGTAGAGCATCATGGAAAATTGTTATCAACTATTTAATACGGTCGCCTGGATTGTCGATGTTTTTTCAGCTGTCTTCTAACGCTTCTCCGTAACTAGGTATAAAAACATTGTGTTGTATCATGAAAAGAACAATGCTCAAAAGTAATATTTTTAGAGCTGTAACCATGTTATGAAATGTAAAAGATCATGTTTGGAACGTTTTCAACTCGAAATAGTTGCTTTTTTGGCTGGCAGTTTACCTGGTCACTACTAGTACCAAAAAAGTTGGGAAATTCAAAAGTGTCCACCGAGTGGCCACTACCATTGGCGTCGTCAGCTGAAATTTATTGGGGGGGGGACCATTCTGACACTGTCATTTTTAAGTTGTATCAAGAAAAATGCGTATATATATATATATATATATATATATATATATATATACGCATACGTTACTATATATATATATATATATATATATATATATATATATATATATATATATATATATATATATATATATATAGTAAATGAGATAAAAACTTGACATCAAATAGAAATGGGTTTATATTTAAGATAAAAAATACAGGTACATCTTGATTTACATATTTACACAATAAGAAAAAAAATTAAATTCCACCAAATACATTTTTTCTAGACTGCACATGGGATACGAATATCCGGGCTATTTTTTTGTGATCAATTTCATTTAAGATATTTTTGTGAACGTAACATAAAGCTGCATGATTTAACCGCTTTTGTGTCATAGTCGACCTTAGATACATTTTGAGCTTTCTCAGCGCACTAAAGTTTCTTTCAGCTTCACACGACGAAGCGGGGACACCAAAAGCAGCCGCACCAAATTTTCAACATTTTGAAATAGACCCCTAACTTCTTTAACGGCTGACGACAAAGCTTTCTTTGCTTCATCTAAGCAGTTAACTTTAAAGTTTTTATGGAATAGTTGAAGCTCAGTTTTTAAAGCAGCTATGTTAATTTCAGGATAGGGAGCTAACTGTTCTACGTCCTCTACTTTTAAAAGCATATTTTCCAGCAAAAGTTGTTTCTTAACCCCTGTTTGATCCAAAATTCGGTTCTTCAAGCCATTAGTTGCAGTATCTATCATTTCATAGTACTGCTGACGGTAGAATTCTTCACCGGAATTAAACTCATGCGAAAGAGCAGGACCACAGAATCGTTTTGGTGGTTTCTTTTTCCTGGGTACAGATAATGGTTCCAGATCATGTTTTTCTACTGCCTTTAAACATTCTTCAAAAATTGTAGAAAAGTTTTCTTCTCTTCGCAAATCCGTTAGTCCGTTAATAATCACTTCAATTGATTTACATAAACCTGCCAAAGTATTATTCCTCCCCTGAAATGCCTTATTTGTTTTCTCTAGCATTTCGATTACGTCTTTGCCCATAATCAGTCCTAAATATGTGGCTGTTTTTTCAAAAATACTCAATAAGCCACTTGCTCCCTCATATTTTTTTGCCGTTAATTCTTTTAATGTTCTCAAAATTTTATCGTAATTTTTAAGCACCTCAGTAACTTGAGAATGCCTATATATCCAGCATGTGGGGCACAGAGGTTTTATTTTGGCAATATTGTTCACTGGGCGTTGTGCTGAATCTTCATGAACGAAAGCTAAGACAGATTTAACCTTTGCGTTTTAAAAAAAGTCCCTAACTGATGCAAATAGTCCAAAGAATTTCTTACTGCTCTTGAAGAATCACAAGCAGCTTTCATTATTAGGTTGCAACAATGAGCACCACAATGAACAAAATCAGCTAGTGGTTGTTTATCTATTATAATACTTTGAACACCTATTTTACTTCCGCTCATGTTTGATGCCCCGTCATAAGTCTGTCCCCGCAATCCTTCTAAGGGAAGTTGAAGCCGCAATAAAACATCAGTTATGAGAAATGCAATGTCTTCTCCTGTTGTAGCAGGAGTTTTGTAGAATCCCAGAAAGGTTTCCTGAGGATCCAAATCGTCTTCTAACCACCTCACACAGATGCTTTCCTGCTCGTCCCCTGAAATGTCTCTTGTTCCATCACATATCACGGAGAAAATAAAAGGTGATTTTGATTTTATTTTTTCTATGAGAGTTAAACTAATTTCTCGCCCAAATATTTGAAGAATCTCATTTTGAATTTCCGGGTAAGTAAATTTTATCTCTTTTTGAAGCCACTGTTTGAGGCTTACGTTATCCTCAGTGCGAAGTCTCAGTAACTCCATGAGGTTTCCTTCATCATTGGCGTGGCCTCTAATGGCTAATCCTTGTCTTACGAGGTATTTTAGACTGCTGATAATAGTTAGCAGCGCTTCAGCAGCAATTCTTTGCTCCTCAGCTTTCATTGCAGAAAGTTGCTTTTCGATGGGGGCTTTTTGCTGTACATGACTCAATACAGCTTGAGAATGAGCCGCACTTTTTTCATGGCTGTTAAACCTCTCCAGGGCTTTTTCCAATTTTTAAAGCCCTTACGATAAAAAGTTTCATCTGCTTTTGAGGCAAGCGTTTTTTCCGGTGACATATGAAAATATTTGGTGCAATAAAAACATCCGATACCGTCGAATCCAGCAACATGCAACCACGGAAATTGTTTTAAACCAATGCTTCTGAAAGCTTAAGGTTTTTCTGGCTAAATGTTGGTGAACGGGAAAGTCATCAGGCAATATATCGGGTTGATATGGTTGACTAATACTGAGCAATGCTGCAGAGGTCGTGCTAGTCGAGCTTTCATCTTCATTAAAATTACCACTCCGTTCTGTTTCCAGAATTTCTATTTCATTAGTTTTTATTTCGGGTTTGTTTGTTTCAAGATCAGAATTTTCTGGAAGGAAAAATCATAAAATTTATTGCTCTACATCAATCGGAACAACAAAGGCTTTATTGATAAATCTAATGATGGTGTAGCAGCAAATGCAATAGTTGAAACGTCATGACGTAGAAAAGTCAGGTTGAATTTAAAAACCAACAATAAAAATTTTAAGCTAAGACTGAAACAGATCAATGCTATAGTTTGTAATAGATTCAAATAATACTGGAGTAGCACCGTTACACAAATTTATTACACTAGGGGGCTCTGCCCCCTGCTCGCTGACGCTCCCCAACCCTCGAAGATTGCTTCGCATTCTTATTTGATTCACAAAGATTTAAATCGTCAATTAGAAAGAAACAGATTAAAAACGCATTATGAGCTCTCTTTGGGTCAAAAAGCACCCCTTCCCCGAGTTTCAAAATAACTTGTACCAACTTGCAGAGCCGTAAGGGCTAAGGGGCTCCTGAACATTGAAAAATTGCAGTTTTGTACGTTTGAAAAGTCGCTTTCATACTCGTGATCTCTAGTAACATATTTTGCTCTTTAGCTCGGGGCTTGAATTGAATTTAGCCTATGATTTTTCGTTTAAAATGAAAACCTTAAAGTTTGTGAATAAGAAAGAAGAAACATGCAAATCGAAAAGACATAACTATGGCAACGCCAAATATAACATCAATAATTTTAATGAAGATGAGATTGTACTAACTTGATTTTTAACTGCTTGTAACTTTTTTTCCTTTTGGAGACAGAAGCTCCCCACCACGGGTCGGGTTAGATCTGAAGTAAAAAAAGCCGCTTTTTCCAATGGCGTCAAAAAGAAAACTGTGGGACAATTCCTTCGCGTTTTACTGATAGATTTGATAAAGAAAGTAGTGCCCAAATTTTAGCTTAGCCTAAAAAAAATCGAGCTAAAAACGCAAATAACTCCCGCCGTATTTAAATTAGAGCAGAAACAATTTGCGTAGAACGCGGAAAATTCTACCCTTTCCAACGATGTATAATATTAATATGTGCAAGTAATTTTTCACCTCTATAATAGGCAATTTACGCGAAATTTGATCTTAAAAAATTAATTACCAAAAAACTAATTCGAATTAAAAAAAATAATAATAAAACCCCAGGTGCACACCCCCGGGGCTCGAAGTAATTTTGTACAAAATTTCAACTCTGTAGGTGCTATGGGGTCTCCTGGACGCACGTCCGCCACAGACTTCCTTCCAGAATTTCTTTGAAACCTTACTTTTATTTACTATAAAGAGATAATGTTTTTGTATTTATTCAACAACACCATTTCACGTAAGCGCCCAATAGTGTGGAATATTTTTATCCTTGTGATTTTGGCACAACCGCCAAATTTTTAATCGATTATCGTTTCATTCGGGCAAGATGGACGAGTCCGAAAGATTTCATGTCCAGAATATATTGGTATTAGGAGTAAACATTCTATTGAACTCGCACTAGCTAAACTATGATGGTTTGGTGTGTGGGGAACGAGTGCAACGAGCTTGAAACGCGAAGAGATTTGAATGTAACTGCTTGCAGTTCCTGACGATTTTGAGGAGCGATAGTGAGCAGGGGCGCAAACCCTTAGTATAAAAATATTTTAACTAAACCTGATTCAGTATACAATATTGATTAGTTCCTTTATTTGATGGCAATCATTTGTTTAATTTAGAGGAGAAATGTCCACATTGAAAAAATAATAATTTCGTATTTTTATAAGGCATAATTTTAAAAGGATGCGGGTCATTTCCATGAAAGTAGTACAAACCATGTCAAAATTTTTTGAACTTCGCATATTAGTTTTAATAATTTTCACCTATTAATCATATTTCAAAATTGATTGCCCGTTAATTTGGGTAAAGTAAAGTATTAATGATTTGTATAAAAGTTTATTCGAAAGGAAAAAATCGTTCTTTATGAAAAATCGTTCCAATCATAAAGAAAAATTAAAATTGCAGAACAAGCATAAAATGAAATAATAATTCCAAAACTTAGTTAGTCAGCAAATTCAAGAAGAAAAAAGAAACTTTCAGTGACTAACTAAGCACGGAAGCTATATACGACTTAGTTTTCTTTAAAATATTATCAGATTCAATGTTATTGTTCAATTTTCCAAGTGGCTGTAACATTGTGGACAGTGCGAAACAAAGAAAACGTTGGGACATGAATGTAAACATATTGCTTTTTAACACGCTTTTATTAGCTTCACCTGTATGCATGTATGTATGTATGTATGTATGTATCTTGTAACGGAATCTTGCAGCTCAAATTTCGCTCACTTCTTGCAATCGGATTCTTTTGAAATTTGGCACGCGACCTCAGATCCGATGACAATGCAATATTCTATAATCAAATTAATTAATTAACTCTTTTAATTGTTAGTTTCCTCCAATTTTAATCAATATTTTGGCATAAGTCCAACAATGTGAAAAAGGAAAAATTAATTAAAATACATTAATAAATGCTCGTAAAAATTATTTAAAAATATCTACAAAAACCTTTAATTTTTCTGCCTCAGACAAAATTTGTTCCAATGTTCCAAGGTAATTAGAACATGAAATATAATTGTTTTAAACTAATTTCATGCCAAAATTTAGGTGAGCCTTCAATTGGAAATTCATTGCTGATTAGACCATTGTTGAACAAAACTTTTATTCAAATGTATCTCAAATTTTCAAAGTAATATAAATATGATTTCCACAAACATACATCGATGACTCACAGTAGCTTCCCATCGGGTGCCCTTGTCTTAACTTTAAGATATTACCTCGCACTCGTTTTATAAATAATTTCGTCGCCTTATAATTCTCCAACATAAGACTAAAAAACAGAAAAATAAAATAATAGTTTAAAAAACTAAAAAAACACGCTTTCGTAGCAAAATAAACTAAAAAGTGAAAAATAATCTTAGGATGATAGTAGTTGACCAATTACTTAATTTTAATGTAATACAAAAAAGCGTGGGGGCTTCTTATCAGTTGTCTTGAATTTCTTCCATTTCGTCCAAGCAAAAATGTAAATAGACAGCACCCCACGCTTTTTTGTATTACATTAAAATTAAGTGATTGGTCAACTACTATCATCCAAAGATTATTTTTTACTTTTTAGTTCATTTTGCTACGAAAGCGTGTTTTTTTAGTTTTTTAAACTATTATTTTATTCTTTCTCAAGTTGTGCTGCTACTTCATTGTCACGTTAAGTATATGATACAGCTGATAATTTTATATTGTTGCTCAAAAATTTTAATATCAGCTACGCGTGCGTGCTTCCTTTACCTTCTTTTTTCCATGTCTCCCTAGGGACATCACTTGAAATGTTTTCCAAGGAAGGGGGGGGGGGGGGTTCAAAGGTTATATGGGTGATTCTACAAAAGCAGGAAAGGTTAGGTTCCACACTGATTTTTATTCTGTTTAATTTTCTTAAAAGCTTTTTTCTTGAAACTTTCATACTTCTTGAGCACTTTAATTTGAATACAGTAAAAACTCGATGCAACGCTATCCGATACAACGATAATCCCTCTACTACGATAATATTTCGTGGTTCCGGTGAACTCACATAGGAATTAATGTTGTCTTTCTCTCAATATTGCGATATTCTCTACAGCAATAAACTCCCGTAAAACGATATTTTTTTTTTAATTTTCACCCCCCCCCCCCTTTATTACGATAATTTGGTTTTTAAATAATAAAAAATATCTTATTTTATCAACTTTTGCACTTTTTTTCGGTTTTTCCGAACAAGAGAAGACTTACTGCTAATTGCGTACTTATTCCTTTTTACCACCGCAAGAATTACTAAAAATGTTACATACCCATTTTTGAACTTCAAGTTTTAGTAAGAACAGCAGATAAATCATATTAACAAAATGCTCAAGGAATCCAACAAAATGGTGATAAGAAACAGAGTTATAGTACAACAAATTAAAAATTCCTTTTTTAAATCTATAATAATTGAACTCAATCCTAGGACAGGAGAATGACATGAAACCTGGGGACAAACTTTAAAATGACGTACCTTGATTATTCAAATAATTAAATTTAGTTCAAGGATGTTCTTTTACACCTTTAAGTATACTTAATTTAGTACTACAAATTAGATTTGTGGAATGTTGATATAACATTTTTAAACAACTCAAGTATATTTGAGAAACGAATGGGGACACGCCAAAAGAGTGACTTTCTGGTTTTTCAAAAAAATTTCTAGCCAAAAATAAATGAGTTATTGTTTTAATAGGAATGGAATAACATCGAAAAAGTTATTTCTAACTATTAAAAAAAAAAAAAAAAAATTCTAGGCCAAACAATCTTTTGTGTTAGGCTCCTGGGACATAATATTGTTAGGATTTCGGAGAATAACCCAAATACATTTAAACTTAGGTAGTGCATGTACTATAAATAACTACTAATTTTGACTACTAATTTAATAATAACTACTAATACTAATTTTGTCTGACCAGTCCAAATTTAGAGTAGTTTTTTGTGAAATATTGTATTAAAAAGATACTCTCATAAGATGTACAGTGGCTCCCAAAAGTGTTCGTACACCTTGAAATTTTGTAGTAAAACTAAATTAACGCAAAACTAAATTCGAATATGAAGTCCTTTTTTTTTCACATCACAACTGATTTTATTTTTGAAATTTGTCAAAAAACGAAGAGATAGAGAAACACTACGCCACAAAAGTCACCGTACGCTGAAATATTTTGCAATAAATTCATGATAAAAATTTTCATAGGTCATTTTTTAAAATTATTTTTGCATTGTGTTGACACTATAGAGTCATTTGACTTGAATTTTTTGTGCATTTTTTCCCTAATATTCTGCTTATTATTTTTAAATGGCTGGTATTCGTGAAAAAGCAACAAAGAGCATTCGAAATTTGATTCCCCCCCCCCTCACAGTAGTGGTTAATTGGTTTGAAATGTCTCTAAATTAGTTAATGTATACCATTCTATAGTAAAGTGCTTAATAAAATACTTTTGAGAACGGAATCAGATCAAAAGCAAGATTAGAAAAAGTCAACCGGCAAAGCTAACAAAGCATGATCGGAGATTTACTGTTAAAAAAATATGAAAAATACACATTTGAGTGCTGTAAAAGTTTCTGCAGAATTCAATGAAAAATTTTGCGTTTAATTTTCTCCTAAAATTGTTCGCCGAGTTCTCTGATTAGCTGGATCAAATAAGACCTTTTCCCGCAGAAATTTTCTCGTTCTTTCGAAAAACAGAAAACTTACGCTTACCGCTGCAAAATCAATGATAAATAAGCTCAAAATGTTTTGGAATAACGTCTTACTTACAGATGAAAATGAATTCAACATTTTAGGTTAAATTGTTGTACTTGTAAATAGAAGAAAAAATGAGGAATTTAATCTTAAAACTAAGTCGGATTAGTTTATCAGGACGGTGAAGGTGTTCTTGTGTGAGGGTACATATCAGCATCAGGACTTGTTAGTTTGGAATTTTTCGATGAAATAGTGTATCATGCTGTTCATTTGAATATTTTGAAAAACAATTTTCAACTATTAGCCCAAAATTTGGCTATCGGGAACAACTTTGTATTTTATCAAGATAAAGATGAGAAGCACACGGTTTTCAACGTTTGCGTCTGGTGCCTAAAAAATTGTACTTAATCTTAGAAATATCTCCTCAATCCCCAGATTTAAACTTAATGTAGCATATTTAGAGATATCTGGTGGCTAGATTACGAAAATACGGCATTGAAACGAAAAGCGAACTAGAAACAGTAAGACTCGAAGTGCGGTTGAATACTTACTCAGAAATTGCACAAAAAAAGAAAGGAAGAACAATGAAATCTATTCTCAGACGTTTAAAAGGTGTTGTTGGTATACTGCACGAACTTAGTAAAAAGTTAGATTATTTTTCTAATATATAGATATTTTTTCAAAGTGTACGAAGACTTTTGTGAGATAAAGTTTCTAGCACTTTTTGATTTTTGATTTCTTAAAAATCAAGTTTTATTATGTTATTAAAACTTTTCATGCAGTTTTGTTGAAAATAGATCATGATCTTATAATTAAATACCTATTCCAAAATATTACTTTTAACCAATGAATAGGGGCGTATTTCATTGAAAATTGTAAGTGTATGAACACTTTTGGGAGCCACTGTTTAGGAATTTCATTCGGAAAATTGAAAAGTAACCCCATCTGAATGGTATAAAACCGGTGCGCCCCTGCAGGCATTACACTTAACAGATAGGTACTTACCAATCATTGTCTTTTGCCTTTTTGAAGACGGTTCCGTGGGATGTTGATAGTGGCACCTGGATGTTGATGGTGGTTCAGTCGATAAAAAATGCTCAGGTTCATTTGATGTAGAAGGTTTGCTACATTTTCCCGTTTTAAGCCACCTCTCCATAGTTGTAATCGAATGTGTAAAAAAAGTATAATAACCAAAATAGAAGCGCTCTTCAGGTCACTACTCTCAAAGAAATCAAAAGATCACATGAAATTATCTTAATTTTTCTTGCAACTTTTCCCAACAGAAGAAGCGTATTTTATTTCTGTCTTTTTTTCTGGTCATCTTGAGCTTCTTTTTTCGTTGGTCAATGGGAAGTGACATCACATTATCCATTTTTCTGCTGGCTTACGATTTGCTTTTGAAATTACTCCTTAATTTTTAGACTCCTCCCCTTTTTTTCCTGTAACATAACGCTTTTTCGGTCAAATTTGAGATGCCGCAAACAGATTTAAGAAACCTCGCTTCGGCGAGGTACTTTGAAGCCACGTGTTGAATAGTTTTAAACACATGAAGCGTCCTTTCCCTTTCTACCCCAAATTTAACCTTTGACCAGAAAAGTGGTCTTCTAAATTTCTTAGCATCCTTTGGCCACGGTGTTCTTGCCAGCTGCAAAAAACCGCCAAAGAGGTCAGGTGTCTCATTTTGTTTGGGTAACATTGGGGTCGATATAAATTGAATCGAATTGGAGAAACAAACACTGCAAAACTCGAAACAGAACCTTGCAAGCGCCGAGAAACGAGATAAGAAAGAAAGGAGCCCAAACTCAGATCCCCCTCTTCTGCTGACTTCTGACTTATTAGCGCTTTAAGCGGTGGTAGTATTACTTCTTGAGATAGGGCACTCAAAATGGAAAAAAAGAACGGGTGATTGCGCTACCCCCCTTTTAGCTGTTGACACAAAAATAAAATCAGTTCTTATACCCACTAAGGGCTACTTGCCGATAAATTTTTCTTTCATTCCGTTCATTATTTCTTGAGATACAGCAGTCACAATTGACGACAAAAAACGTTCTACAGCTCAACCCCCGTTTGAGTTATTGACACCAAAATTGAATCAGCACCTGTTCCTGTTAATACCAACATATGGACCAAATTTTGTTTGATTCCGCCAGTTACTTCCTGAGGAATAGCAAGCACGCGTAACTCGAAAAACGTCCCATTGCTCCACCCCCCTTGGAGGAATTCGCGCCAAAAACTAATGGGCACAAGTTCACATAGGGGCACATATGTGTACTAAATTTCGTTCGATTTCATGCGGTAGTTTTTGTTGTAGAGCGGCCACAAAAAACTGGTCACACACAGACGTGACACACATACATACACACACACACACACACATACATACACACACACACACACACACAGACAGACATTTTCCAAAAATGGTCGAAATGGACTCAGCACACCTCAAAACGTTCGAATCCGTCAAAATTCGAAATTCGAAAATTTGCACGAATCCAATACTTTCTTCTATATATTAGATATAGAAGAAAGTAAAAAAAGGAGATGTGAGGCCGCTGATTATTGTAAGCGGGGTGCCGTAAGCTGACTTATAAAAAAAAATTATTGAATTGACGTTTTGAGGTGTGCTGAGTCCATTTCGACCATTTTTGGAAAATGTCTGCCTGTCTGTGTGTGTGTGTGTGTGTGTGTATGTATGTGTGTCACGTCTGTGTGTGACCAGTTTTTTGTGGCCGCTCTACAACAAAAACTAATAACATGAGAAAAATATAAAACACACACCTATCAAATAAATTCCTGCTTTAAGCATGTAAATTGGTCAACACTATGATTTCTCGGTCAATAGTTAATTTTGAAGTTAGAAAAGTGGAAGGATAAAGCTTCTTTATCTTTGACAGTGATGGGGCATTTGCCTCCCTTGTCCTCAATCGTACGAGTCGCCTTTGTCCTCCATCCCAATGGAAATTCTGGATGCACTAATGGTATTAACACTTATGTTTTACTCGAAAACCTTAGTCTTTATTTTATAATTAATATAAATGGAAGTAAATCTTGAGCTAGGACATATTCTCAGAAATGAATCTCTCATTTTCCAGGACTCTTCAATTGCAAGACAAGTTCCGTCATTTACAACAATTCTTTTCTCCCAAGTCTCACGAAATATTAGTTGATTTGACACTCGGAGCATTTTTCACGAAATCGTTTCGTCAAATACGGAAACAAATTTCATTAGATTTATTAGAGCATGATTTTCTCGGAGTCAAAAAATAAATAAATAAATAAATAATAGTAATAAAAAACTAGTATGTTGTGGCCATCACGAAACTTTCTTCTATATTTTTCTTTTTTTTTTTTTTTTTCTGATCCCTCCCCATGCTTGACGAGGAAGCAATATTCCCAACAAAAACAAAATGACACACCCAAAAACTTGACGACTATCCCAATGTCTGAATTATTGCAAAAGCAAAGCAAAGAGCGAAAATTGAAAGTTATTTTAAAAGATTTGCTTGAATGAATTACAAATATTTTATTTGTTAACAAACATAAGATGGCAACAGTTAAAAATTTTAAATCATTGGGATAATATTTCCTATCATTTCCATACAATTAAAATCACGAGAAATACGCAGACGACAATCTATTACGATTTATCTTTCTTATTGTTGCATTAATAAAAATCTTTTTATTCGCAAAAAAAAAAAAAAAAAAAATCAACACCTCTTGGAGCGATCGGCGTCAAAATAGAACCAAAGCCTGTTTACATATGGATTCACATATATTCCAAATTTCAACCAGAACGTAGCATTACTTCTTGAGATAGGGCACTCAAAATGGAAAAAAAGAACGGGTGATTGCGCTACCCCCTTTTTAGCTGTTGACACAAAAATAAAATCAGTTCTTATACCCACTAAGGGCTACTTGCCGATAAATTTTTCTTTCATTCCGTTCATTATTTCTTGAGATACAGCAGTCACAATTGACGACAAAAAACGTTCTATAGCTCAACCCCCGTTTGAGTTATTGACACCAAAATTGAATCAGCACCTGTTCCTGTTAATACCAACATATGGACCAAATTTTGTTTGATTCCGCCAGTTACTTCCTGAGGAATAGCAAGCACGCGTAACTCGACAAACGTCCCATTGCTCCACCCCCCTTGGAGGAATTCGCGCCAAAAACTAATGGGCACAAGTTCACATAGGGGCACATATGTGTACCAAATTTCGTTCGATTTCATGCGGTAGTTTTTGTTGTAGAGCGGCCACAAAAAACTGGTCACACACAGACGTGACACACATACATACACACACACACACATACATACACACACACACACAGACAGACAGACAGACATTTTCCAAAAATGGTCGAAATGGACTCAGCACACCTCAAAACGTTCGAATCCGTCAAAATTCGAAATTCGAAAATTTGCACGAATCCAATACTTTCTTCTATATATTAGATATAGAAGAAAGTAAAAATAAGAAATATATAAATCCTCATTTAAATAATAGCCGACGATCGAGTAACCCGTTTGTTTCAACAATGAAACTCGCGCCACGGCATGATAATTTGATAATATGTTTTGATAATGTTTAACATGCAGGGAAAGGCTTTATTGTGACAAGGCTGAACTCGATTCGGTAACTTAACTGCTTTAGTGGTAACACTGTGTCATTTCAAGGGAATGAAGAAAAGAAAAAGCGGTCAACTATGAACGCTATCTACTGGAGTTTAGGATTCATCCACTGGAGTTGGGGTTAAAATTTCAACTATCAAAATACCTTCAAACAGGCAATTGCTTCGTTAAAATGTAGAAGAAGCGAAGCAATTTTCACCCGTCATACCTTGACGGGCGACTTTCTAGAAAATAAATAAAAGTAAGAAAAATACAAAGTGAATCTGAGACAAATCGCACAAAAGTTTGAAGCTTTTATTGTAATATTACATCAACATACATAGCACATATGAAAAAATTGCACTGTTTACAATGCTTTATCTGAAAATTAAAACCAATTATAAACACGTGTAGTATTTAACAAATGCACAGTTTACAAAACTACTGATCAAAGTTTAATACAAGCTTCGATAATGGAACTCCAGATGGAATGAAGAAATTATCTTTTTTCTCTGGGAAAATTATTTCAGTTTGTTCCGTTCCTATACCTATCATAGAGAGAATTTCTTCGATGTACAATTATATGATTAGATTAAAAAGGTTTTTTTTTATTTGTTACTCATAGGCATTTGTTTTATAAATAAATACATTGCAAGAATGTAGTGATCTAACGGATAACAAATCAAGCATTTTTTAGCAATAAATTTTCAATCGAATAAGTTCCTTTAATTTTGTTAAAAATAATATTTAGTTACTCTCTATGTATGTATAACTAACTCAATCAAGGATGCAGCATTTGTATTTGAGTTAGGGAGAATATTTAAAGAAATAAAATATAAAGTAAGTAAATAATTAATGATTGGATCTAAATTTAGTTTCACTTTGTGGTCAATTTCACATGATCAGTTTGCATGTGTAATGGGAATGTTTAAATTCTTAATGAAATCTTATTTGAGTATAAGCAAAAAACGTGGCATAGCAATTCTGGTTAATATTGCTGGAACTGAAAAAAGCTTAACTTTAATCATGGCCCCACTTAATTCTTATAGGCCAAGACATTTGCTGAAACTCATGGCAACAAAGAGGGCAGTACAGGGAATGAGAGAACACGTGTTTCCATTATGTTGCCATTGATTGGTGGATTGGTTCCGTTCAGCGTCTCTTGTGGTATAAATGGGCGACGTCCAACCTAAAGTAAACAAACTTTGAAACGTTGACATTGATTAGTGGATTATTGAGCTGCATCGGTTTAACACAGAAAAGTCATAAATTGTCAAGGTCCGTTAAGCGTCAGCGCTATCTAGTGGGGCCTTGCTTCAATTGAAGACTTATTTCTATCTTAATGTAACCTTAGTAACTCATACTGATAATTATCTTTCTTTTGTTTCGGTATAACGCAAAGAGACACCACAAACAAATGTAGACATTTTGAATTTATTATGCATTTGTATACATTTCTTATTTCAGTAAAACGATTATTGATTGGGATTGATGTATCTTTATCTTACATTCTTCACATTTTGTTAAAAAAATTTCGAAAGTAGTTCTACTTTTTGAAAAATATATTCGTCTTTTTTGAGACAAAATTTCTATTTTTGTTAAAAAAATTTAAAAAGTGATATTTACTGCCACCTATTATACTGTTTTATTATGTTGTTTAAAAGATCAATATTTTATTTACGTGCTTTAAGGGTTGCTTGCTTTTCCCTCATTTTTAATTCAAAGAAATAATTATTAATATTCCACATCTTTGAAGTTGGAATCATCAGGGAAAAAAACAGCAAAAAAGATTACGTTTCGTAACGTTGCAAGATATGTTAAGCTCTCATATTTCCTCCGCGGAAGAAATATGAGAGACGTGTTTAATAAATTCTTCTTTTCTTCTGATTCACTTTTTTAACCTATTCATAGGATTTTTTAATGACATTTTAAGCACCGCACAGCACCATATGACTTTACTTGTAACAGAAAAATATCACACATTCACAGCAAACAAAGGCATTACAGACGCATAAGCTGCGATGATGACATAGAAGCAAAAATTCAGATTTCACAAAGACACTTTGAATACACAAAAACCAACTGAATGAGACAGTAAATATTTTTCCCAGGTAGTCCACATAGCGTTTAAACGTTTCAAAATGGTTGTAACAATGTTTTTTTTTTTCTTTTCTTTTCTTTTTAATGGGGTCGCGTTAGACTGTATAGCCTTTTGCAAAAACGATCTCCCGGTAAAGCATCCGGTCTTTCATAATTTTGACGCTCAGTTTCCCACCAGATGGAGGAAAGTGTGCTCTCTTCGATGAGAAACTGCACTAGGGATTTAATTTAGCCAAGGGCCTTCAAAGGCAAACGAAGGGACCTTTTGCATGCGCATAATCATACGACATGATGGGCGCTGACGATTTTCTACATCTCGAAAATCCACCGACTGACCGCCGCGGGTCAGAACCCGCGGTCCACGGCACAAAATGCCCAACGCCTCACCACCACCCCACCCAGTCGACTTGTCACAACGTTAACAGCCATTTTAAAACGTTAATGAAACGAAGTATGCTACCTGCGTTAGAGCTCACCCGATGCAGAAACGTTTGATTGCACAAGGAAACATATTTCAAGGCATTGAAAGAATTTCATTTGAAGTTCATCAGGCATCTTTTACTTGTGAAAGCATAAATAATTTTTTAAAAAGAAGAATTTTTAATTAATATATGTTAACTTCATAAAATACAAATAGAATAAGAATAGAAGAAATACCTTTTGCACTTGAAAAGTAAAAGAATTCGAAACAACGAATAAACGCACAAATTGGCAAGCAAACTCCATAGACATATTTTGTGGTTACTAGGAGCCCTTTTTTATTGCAAAAGAATTGAGCTTATGAATAAAAAGGACAGATGTTAGCTCAGTTCTATTGCATTGAAAAAGGAGTTCCTTAAAACCCCAAAACACGTGTATGCAATATTCCCCCTAATTTATGCCTTTGTGCGTTGTTCTATATTCTTTTGTAAAGAGAACATTTTAAAATGAAAATAATCATTTTTATATTATGTTTTAGGTCCGGTGAGCAGTTCTTAACTGCCATTTCAGGACAAAAGTAAACAAAAAATAATAATAAATTAATAAACAAAAAAAAAAAAAAAATCTTAACGAAACAGTGCTCGTGAATCAGTTTATTAACATTCAAGTTCATAGAAATAAGGATATAATAATGAGACCTAGCCCTTTAATAGCAATTACAAGCATTGAAATGTACTCAGCTGCACAGTGATTGCATGTATCGCTGAACAAGCGTCAAATCTACAGAAACGAAACACTTACATGTACAATACGTTTAAGATGAATTCAGGTGAAGACATTAACAGCTCAATCAAACTATAAGAGAATGATATTACAATGTCGTTATTCAATACCGGAGTGGAAAATGAATGGACATGAAACGTGAGTGCGGAACATGGCGGTACAAAATGTACAAATGTGATCATAGGCGGCTCATACGAGGGGCAAGGGGGGCAACTGTCCCCCGTCACTTCCAAAAGTAAAGGGGCTTTGCCCCCTCACTTTTCACATAGTGATCGATTGAAAAATGAATTTTGTATGGTAGATTAATGTATTTCACGGAAAGTTAAAACTAAAAATGTCTAATAAATGGACTTTTCTCATCTTATTTTATAAGAATGAAACTTTAAAACGAAAGTGGAAAGTCTACGGTGGCCATACCGCCCGATATTTGATGCCATATTTAACATTATAAGAAATTATTTTATCAATAATGTTAAAAACTAGTAGTATTGCCCAATTTTGTAGAAAAAAATCAGCTTTGGGAGCCACACCCCCTAACTCCCACACTTCTTTTGACTCAACACTTTTTTGAGGCACCAGCCGCCTATGAATATGATCGTGCAAAAATAATATGAAGATATTTCTTAAACTGAATTAACGACATTTCTGATTTTCTTTTTGAAATCTGACGCAGTTGTTGCATATCAAGCACGTTCTCAAAAGGCTGCCGTCATTGTAGAAACATAGTTAATTGATCACAGGATCTCGCGACTCGCATCTACTGACAATTGACTTAACGGAACCATTCTTCTTGTAGGCAATGGTGAACTTACCATGTTGCGATTGCAAGGAGCTCCTCGACAAAGGGGACCCCCCAAAAAAGCATCAGAGATATTTTTCGTATCTCTGTTCATCTCTAAGGGCACCCCAAAAATTTATCACAGGCCCCCAAACCTGTAAATCTACCACTGCTTGTAGGGACGTCAAGTTTAGTCAAGCTCCCCTGAAATTACTAGCATTAAAATAAACTTATTCTGATGCAAAATTTACGTAACTGAATTGAAAAAACAAAAAGCATTGAATTGTAATATGAATTGTTCGTCTCCTAATTGCTAAAAAGGTAGAACTCAGTGAAAGAAGTAATTCATATTTGAAATTTCAAGAGTATTACTCTGGTTTGTTTTTAATTGGTGAAATTGAGCATATATACTTAAAATTGTGCAATACGACTGCAGGATTTTTTCGGTAGAACTCGGCACGCAGCTGATCAAATTCATCATCTTCTGAGAAAGGTTAAAAATAGACAAGAACGAAACGTTCATAAAAAAGACACGCAACAGATATTAATAACAAAAACTAATTATCTTAATTGTACAAAATAGTTTAGTCTTGCTTCTAGCACATTGAGAAAACACATTTAACCAAGCTCTTCATAAGAAAATTGCTGTACGAAATTCTAACATAGTCATAAACTAACAATTTGAGCAATAAAGTCGACGTCTTAATGTCTTCTTAAAGTTTTTCTTCATATGCTGTTGAACATCTACAAACTGTTCAAAATGTATTGTGCTTTAAAAGAGTGAAAGTGATACATACATTGTCATACACAGTCCAGTGTCAGAATAAGTTTATAATGGCATATAAAGCAAATGGAGCACATATTATTTCAGTGGTAACCAACCTTTTCCAATTCAGGGTGACATAGCATATTAAGGTGAATTTTGTGGGCTATAACACAAGTAAGTTTTTAAAATATTTATTTTTCTAGATAATATGAGAAACTATGGAAAAGGAAATAAAATTACAAACCAAATATTGTAGTTGTGCTACTCGATGCTTATTTTATTGATGCGAATTTTTCATGAACTAATTTCTGACTTATTTGACTCTAAAAATTTGTAGTATTGTGATTAATCGTGGTTTTCGATTGATTTCGTTGAAGAAAATAACGGGCTACACAGATCAACTTCGCCAGCCGCATATGGCCCACGAGCTGTAGGTTGGGCTCCTCTGCAATTAAGGGGAAGACTAAAAAGAAATAGAACTGTGAAACTAAATTTTTTTATATTCTTTCAAAAATATTACATTAAATGTTTAAAAAAAAAAATATTTTAGTTTAAAATTCTTTAACGTAGAAACGCTTATCTTTAGTTGCAATACAAGCTCTGTTCTGATGAAGAGTCTTTTTTTCAATTACTATTGACCCTATTCTAAGAAGAAATAAAAAACGCAAAGTATTTTTAAGATGTAATTAGAATAAAGTTGCCGAGGGAAAAGAACAATGAAATAATGAAATAGATTTATGAAGTATAAGCGTTTGGTTTTTAATTTAATCAAATAAAATTTTGTTGTGACAAAGAAGTATTTTCTGTGGCAATTTGTGTAACCTAATAGAGATGATGTACCCGTAACAAAGTTCAGAAATTCGTATTACATTTTACGTTGCAACACTTGAAACCATCGATATGTTATTTGAAAAGAAAAAAAAGCAGTAGATCATCAAAATTCCGAACTAATTGGGACTATAAGTAGTTCAAATTTTCAAATTGTTCGGATTTTCGAAAATGACCAAGAAAGTACTGTTTAGGAAAATAGTATATCATTTGAACAAATAAAGTGGTTATACAATATGTATGAACACAAGATACATTACAGTACAAAACGCTACAATATGTAATTACATTGTTTTTTACAAAATTTAACAAAAATTTCTCTCATTGTTTGCTAAAAAAAAGGAAAAATGAAAACGATTTACAGTACTGCATGTACTCTGTGAGGAACTGTTACACAGTAATTAAACAAAGAAAATTGATTGAACTTCTGGAAAATGCACCGACTTCAAGGAAAGAAAGTTAATACATTTCTGCAAGAAAATCTACTTAAACTCCTTTTGAAAAAATCACTCATTTTCGACTTAGAGAGCTTTGAAACGTACGTTTGGATTTTTGACATTTTACTGTATAAGTTTTTTAAATTAAATGAATTTCAGAATGGCTTCATACTAACAACCTTGGAAGAACAAAGAACTATAATTTTGCATAAATTAGTTCGTAGTACAACAAGAAGAAAATAGTGAAACAGACAAACCGTAAGTCTGATGCTTAAATTCTAAACGGGCAGGGGTGGCAACAGTTCTGCTTCAAAATTCCCATGAACATCAGGAAAAAAATGAAGCATCGAAATGAACGAAAAAATCTAATAGAAAATTTGTCTTGTACAAACTACGTAACTATTAAAACAAATAAATAAATAAATAAGGTAGAATAAGCAGAAAAGCATATAATTTTCAACTGCTTATACTTTTTCATAACTTATTTATAAAAGAAGAAAAAAATAATGAAAATTAAAGGCAGAAATATTTTACTTTACAAATTCTAACTCTATCTAAGCTCTTTTATTTATTTATTTATTCATTTTGTATAAAAGGAACAAAAATAAATTTTAAATCGCAGAATAGATATAATTCCCTTATGATTGAATACAGTGTTGTTCAAGATTATTTTTATTTATTTCTTTTTCTTAAAGACATGCCGAAATTTTATTCATTCTGCTCAAAAGATGCATGTGTTAAGAAGTTCCAAAGTTATAATAAATGTGGCACTATCCATGTGCAAACATATTAACTACGTCTCATTTTATTTGTTTTTATTTCATTACTTTTTTTTTTTTGTTAATAGTACCCCTTAGAGCAAGTTATGTGTTCAAAATTGTTTTAGCTTTACTGACTGCGATTAACAAGCGGAAGCTCAAAACTTTTTCCTGTCCAAAAGGGGATTCCTTGTAATCCCAAAACACGTGTGTAAATTTTGTTTTGTAATTTATACCTTACCCATATCTTTCGCGTATTAAGTTTCCGTAAACAGGCAAATGCTTACTACTTAGGCTTTAAATGCTTGAAAAATTGCTGTAAGCGTAATAACCTTGTAAACGAAAGTAACAAGTAAATAAATAAGAGTATCAAGAGACCTCATATAGAAATAAAAACATGATTAATACCAACCTAAAATATATGTCGAGAACATAACCCAAAAAACTTGTATTTTTTCCAAGCTGTAAATGCAAATATTTGTGTCAACCTCCAGAAACTATTAGGCAACTGTGAACAACAAAATTTAACCTAAGAAAAGTGTCTGTATTTTCTATTGTTAACAAATTATCCATTACTTTAGAAAAATTACACATTTTATTTTTTACATCTGTTTGATCAAAAATTAATGAACGGAATGAAGTATCATGAGTGCACGATTTTCGGAATTTTCCTAAACGAGCTGAGATCAACCACCCCTGAATTTAGAATTATGCAAAAAACGTTAAAAATTTTACACCAAACATTTTAATTATTCCGTTTATGGCTGCAATTAAGATTAATTTTTTTCCGTAAAACTGACATGTAAAGACTAAGATGCTTTCATTTGCAAAATCTTTAACCGACTGCAAACATATTTTTAAGGAGATATGTGGATGCATCGCAAGTTAGTGCGCTAATGCTGTCCATCCTCAATTCGATGACCAATTTCGAACATTTCAATCAATTTGACATTTTATAAAGTCAAAATTTAGTCATTTTATAAAGTCAAAAACAGTTTCAGAACAGAAAGCTGGTGCGCTGATACCTTCATCTTCGTTCATTTGAAGCACATACTGCATTGAAAACTACTTGAAAACATTGGTTTCTTTTCATTGGCATTCATTTCCTCCTATTACTGAGACGAAATGAAAGAAAATAAATGACTTCAATAAGGCAACGAAACAAATTAAAGAAGAAAATAAATATTTTTGTCAACTTGTAGCTTAACTTTTGTAATTAAACAGCTGTCAATACGGCAACGGTCAAGTTGAAAAGTTAGAGTTCATGCTAAACGTTACAACTAAAAAAGTACCTTCCCGCACAAGGAATATTTTTTCATCAGCATTTCGTTTGAGACACGCGGTAAGAAGGGACTTGCGCAGAGTGTATTACTGGGCGCGTTGAGCATGTCTTGTATGTCAATCGTTTGTTGACCCGTCTGTCAACCTTATGTCAAGAGGCCCTGGAATGCAAACCACGTATAATGCTCAGTTTGGACTTCTTACGCCAGGTACAAGTTAAAATACGCCAATATGTCTTTCTGAAATTCGCATTTGCGAGTGCATAGCAAAGGGGATTGATCATACTGTTCATGTAGCATAAGTAATAGGAAAAATCCCACAGAACCTGAGGAATGATATCATTACAACTCACGAATGTCTCGACACTCTTCACCAAGACAAGGACGTTGTAGGGTGTCCAGGTGATGATGAAGGCCAGCAAGATAGCACTCAGCGTCCGGGCAGCCTTTCTGTCGTGCTTCTTTTCCTGAACCTTGCTGTTTTTCTTTTTGAAATTCGGCCTCTGCAGGCGAACTCTGTTCCCGATGAGTCGCGAAGCGCTCAGCACTTCGCTGGAGTTGTACCTTGCCAGATTGCCCTGGTCTGTCACAGAGTGCGCCACCAAGGCACCGGTACTGAGAGAAGGGCGCATAGGCGCCGGAGTGATGGGTGCCTCGTCAGGGATCATCGTGACGGTCGGTTGGGGCGGGTCCACGTCGGGGCCCGAAGGATCCGGGAGTCGGATCATCACGGTGTAGATGGCATCCCTCTGCCTCCTGCAGCCTGCCTCTTCTTCCCGGTTGAGTAGGGCCTGCAAGTAGGCGAGCTGCTCCGGCCGGAGCGACACCGAGGTGGCTCTGGAAGACTGAATGGGGGTTTCTGTCGAGCTCGGCGTCGTAGCTCCGGGACTCGTGCTGTCGTCCTCGCCTCCGTCGTCGCAGTCCACGTTGCAGAGTGTGATGAGGAAGTCCTTGACTCGGTGAGTGCAATTCTTCTCCCCCACTTCCGCGAAGCCGCCCTCTTCATTGCCGCCCGCCGCCGCCGCCGCCGGCGTGGGGGCAGGCAGGCACGAGACTGACTGCTCGGTCGACTGCTCGTTCTCCGCGATCAGCTCGGCCAGGTACTGTTTCCGATTTTCCGTCTCCCTCCATATCTTGTAGTAGAGCACGCACATCACTATGACCGGGACGTAGAACGCGATCAGGGCCGTGATGACGGTAATGTACGAGTTCGTCTCGAGGAACTGTATGTAGCATTTGTCTTCTGGCACGGAACGCATTCCCTCTATATAGGGCCAGGCAAGGATCCAGGGCGGCCACGTCAGGAACGACACTATCCAGGCGCCAGCGATCATGAAGGCGGCCATGCGGCCGCTCCGGCGAGCGCGGTACCGGAGCGGGCTGGTGACCGAGAAGTAACGGTCAAAGCTGATCATGAGCAAGTTGAGCACTGAAGCATTACTGCAAAGGTAGTCCAGGGCCAGCCAGAGGTCACAAACCACGGGTCCGAGTCGCCATCCCTCCAGTAACGTATATCCCGTGAAAAGGGGCATAGAAAACAGTCCGATCATGAAATCCGCAACAGCAAGGCTCAGCAGAAAGTAGTTGTTAACGGTTTGAAGCCTACGATCCATCTTGAAGGAAACCATGACCAATACATTCCCTATGATGGTTACAAGGCTCAGAAGAGTTGTAATTGTTGCTATGAGAATAGTTTCCAATATCGTATAAGACCTTGTTGGATATTCTTCTGTGGTTGCGTTGCATTGGTCGATCATCGTGTGATTCATTTTGACTGAAGAAATAGCGAGGTCTCCAAAATACAGCTCGTTCGTCAAACGAACTTCATATAAGGACTCCAAGCAAATCCATCCAAAGAGATCATCCATTAAGCATTCTTGCAAACAAAATCATTCCATGTTCTCATGTTGATCGCACAAATCTGTAGAGGAGAGAAAAGACATCAAGTTTACCCTATCACTGTAATGCACATAAATGATTACACATCACAAATACGCATGGTACAATTTTATATCACAACATATAATTGAGAATAATTCTATGAACTTCCAAGTACCCTTCGACATCATTCAATTTAAAAATGCTTAGCTTTTCACAACAATCATGTTCGTGATATTTGAGAAGTTCTTTGCTTCTTGATTCGATCTATATACAATTTCAAACTGCCAAACGGTTATATAAAAATTCTATTTCACCCTTGAAGAAAATTTTGACCTAGTAATACCCTAGCCAGTGGCGGATACAAGGGGTCATGGGGGTCATGACATCCCTCCCCCAAAACCGTGACAGTATTTGAACGTTTGCTTGAAAGATGTAAAAAAACCTTGATCAAAAATCGGGTATTTTTCTAATGGGGGGTTTAAGAGGTGGTGTCATGTGGGTCACGACCTCCCCCCCCCCCCGGAGTCTGTGATATTTTTTGTAATCGTTATAAGATTCATTGCATTTGAATAGTAAAAATGACTGCTTGAAAAAAAAAAAAAACTGCATGAAACCATAAGGTAAAGTAAATATTCTTTTAATTCCTTATTTTTTGTGGCATTACATGTCATTTACTATTGATACATAGCTTTTCTTGAGACGGTTTGCTACGGCGCAGTCTTCAGGAGCCAGTAAACTGAAAAGTAACAAAGAAGTGTCTGCCGCTCGATCGCTTTTTATGCAAAAAATTTAATGGACGATAGGAATATTTCCTGAGCGGCAGGCATCGCTTCAATTGATAAAATATTTGAGTGTGTAATTACTTTTTATGTAAAGAGTTTCTGTAAATTATTATTCCTTTCTGCTGGGTTTATTTGTAAATGTGCTGTGAATAGTTAATTAGTTTAAATCAGTGTTTTGGATTTTGTGTCGTGCAAGAAATGTAAAATTTTAGTTTCGTGTTATCGCGAAACCTCTTTATACGAGGGTTTCCATAAATCGACCCCTCGTATTGGACAGAAATTGCAGAAAAAAAAGCTGCGCTTTGTTAGAAAAGGACTGTCTTTTACAAAAACAATGAAGTTTTCAGGTGAAAAAACATTATCTTTTTTTTTTTTTTGAAAAGTTAAAAAAACTGATGAACCAAAATCCGGTGGAAACAGATCCCGAGTTCCTGTATCAGACATTCTGAGACTGCGACGTCGTCGTTCACCTCCGATTTTTCTACAACCGAAAAGAATCAGTCGGTAAGTATTTATCAGTGTCTGAATTACATTCATAAAATATTTAATTTCTAATTAGATTTTCGCCGCATTTTTAAGTGATATTATAATAGTTTTTTCTGCATGCAAGATAGAAGTCAATGAAATTAACTTTCTTTATGTGGATATAAGTACATAAAATATAAAATAGAACAGTGACCATTGTAAGAAGTTAATCTTAATGTTTATTTCATTATAATAAATGTGCAATAAATTTTTGGCTACGTCAGTTAGTTAATGTTTCATCACAACTTTTATTCTAAACAATCCTTCACTTTAGGCCCAGATCTATGACTATAGGGTTACACAACCGACAAATATCAACAAGCCCTATACGTTTTTCAACTCGTGTCTGAGATGCTTGTTTTATTTAAAGTCGCTATGTAAATTGGAACAGGATTAAAACTTTTTTTCCAGCACAAATTCATAGTTTACTTTTAGAACAGGAAATATCATACTATTCCTTCGCGGTTTTTACTAGATGAATTCCAGAGGTCAAACCAAGTGATTTACTTTAATTATTTTTATTTTAATTGAATTTAGCCTATTAAATTGCCATACGTGAGATTACATTCTTAAGCATGACCGAGGGGTGCTTGTGATTCGAAATTTTCGAAACTCTTGGGATTCCGTTTCCGAAAATTTAGAGCTGACAACACATTCGAAAACAGAAAAATTACTTTAAAAAAATGATTATTTCAATTATTTATTGCACGAAATTTTGATTTTTTTAAGGGGGGGGGGAGCTTCCTCATAGTTTTCGAAAATTTCAGAGTGTCTTCAGAACTTGAGTCCACCACTACCATCCCTGGCCATGACCCTCCCCTCCTAAAATGAAATTCTGTATCCGCCCCTGACCCTAGCACCAACATAAAAGCCCCCCCCCCCCTTTTTTTTCTCTCTTTTTTAGTTTTAAGCATATTCTTACATTAATTCGCCAACATAGAAAAGAAATTCGTCAATTGTGTTCAGAACAAGAAAATGAAATTGCGTAAAATTTTGGTTGAAAAATCTGTATTATAATAACTCTAGCAAGAATAATTGCTGCGAATTACTTCGTTCTAAAAACAAAGCCAAACTAGGAGCATACAATGTTATTCACCAGAAAAACACAAGGCTTCAATTAATCCTTGAGCTGTTTATTATTACGTTAATAAGAAAAAGAAGGAAAAAACATAACATCCAGCTTACAGCCGCTGACATTCATTTGCATTTTGACGGCTTGAATTCAAAATATGTTTTCCACAATCAAGAATTGCGACAGGACCCCACTCGTAGCGTTTTTTGCTTCTACAAATGACCTCTATCGCAACCATAATTGCGAAAAACATAATTTGAATTCATGACGTCAAAAAGCAAATTAATGCCAGAGGCTTGATATTGGATGTTACATGCTGGATGCTGGATCATGTTATTGACTGAAGAGGATTTTGCAAAGACGAGAGGATCGGGTATAAATAAAGTCGATTCCGGGGCACATGGAGTCAGCGCCCAGGAGAAGGGATATGCTCGCGGAGGCCCGTGAACTAGAGGAGTTTGCATTATAAGCAGAGAAAAATAAAGTCAAGGGAACAACAATCAAGGTCAAGTGAGATCAATAAGCAATTCGTGATTGCTTAAAAATCGAAAAGGCTCTGCCTTTCTATTGTTATTAAAAGTCTATGAACCTCTGGTTCTCATCCTGAGCACTCAGGAAGGTGTTTTGCAATCATGGGATCCACTTTGCAGATCCTTAGTGTGAATTTCGCCACGGATTCCTTATATGAGGTCCATGATAGCACGTTTTCCATCTGCTTTGGATTTGGCACACGATTTACCCATTAACTTTACAACTTGATCTGATTTGAGAGTATCTGTGATCCTCATATATATAATAACCAATGATCGAGTAACGCTCCTGACGTCATCAACAATGAAATTCGCGCCACGGCATAATTTGATAATATGTTTTGGTAATGTTTGATGTGCAGAGAAAGACTTTATTGTGACAAAGCTGAACTGGATCCGGTAACTTAACTGTTTTACTGGTAAGACTGTGTCCAGGGAAATGAAGAAACGAAAACTACTACTGGAGTTTAGGGTTGATCCACTGGAGTTAGGGTTAAAATTTCAACTATCAAAATATCACCAAGCTGGCAATGGTTTCGTTCAAATCTAGAAGCACTTTTCACTCGTCATATCTTGACGGGAAATTTTCTAGTTTTCTCAAAAACATAGCTTTTAAGTGAATCTAGAGGAATAGGTTTGTGGTTATGTTGTTGAAGAGTTCAAACTTAGTATTTGTTATTCAGCAATTGCTCCACGCTAACTATCTTGCGTAAAGATCAAATAAAAATGAATTTTCACTTACTTAAAATTGCTTCTAACTCTTTTTCTAGTGTGTTTAGCTTCCTCAAATTTCCGAACGTATACGGGGAAAATGTCTTAGAGGGTAATTTTTAAAGGCTTTCCTACCATGCCAAGTTCGGAGCACTGAATGAATTTTTCGAGAGAAAGAACGATCTACAAAATCAACTAAAATGTAATGTTTCACGCTACTTATAGCATATGGAAGAATAAGGAATAATATTATTAAAGGACCAATAGCAGACGACAGGTAAGTTGCTTATGGGCAATTCTCCAAAGTGTTATTTTGCATGCAACACTTATCAATTTTTCAACTTTTCACAACGGATACAATTTAGTATTTTTTAGAAAGACCAAACCTGTATTTTGTTCAGCTGCAAAAGTTCACAAAACATCTTCATTTATTTCAGATGTTTAAAGTATGGTGAGATAGTTAAATTTTAAAATTAAATTTAAAAAAAAGTGTCATTATGCGATTTTTTTCTAATTTTCCTCTAATTTTAATTCGTGAATCAATTGATTAATTCATCAATTTTATGATATTAAAATCAAAACAATATGTACATTAAAAATGATACAGTATTGAAGCATTTTGAAAATACTCATCAACTAATTTTTCCAATGAATTTCGATAAACTTTTGGAAAATAACATTCAAAGTATAAAACATACTCTTCCAAAAAATCAAGCATCTAAAATATTAGAAACTAGTGATACCCGCACGGCTTGGCCCGTAATAGAAAAATCAAAAGGTCTTTTGGTTCACCTGTATATTTACAAATAATGTGTGGTGAATTTTATCGCCAGTTGGCTTGTACCCATCTTACGGTTCCACGTTATGATAATTTCGTATCTTGCCAATTTTCTTGCGCCCATGTTACGGTTCCACGTTATGATAATTTCGTAATTTACTCGTCAATCTTATGATATTTTTTTCTTAAAATTGGAATAGAATAAGAACCACATCGAATTTTCGAAAAATCGCTTCGAGGTGCACACCCCCATGCTACAAACTAACTTTGTGCCAAATTTCATGAAAATCGGCCGAACGGTCTAGGCGTTAAGCGCATCACAGACATCCTACAGACATCCAGACATCCTCCGGACAGAGAGACTTTCAGCTTTATTATTAGTAAAGAAGATAAAGCACTTAGTATTATTTTATCCTCAGTCTATCTTTACCAACCACTTATTTATATAACTTATGCACAGGATTGTAAGGACATATTAACGTATTTCACCTGATAAGTAGCCCCACTTTTTATGAGGGTCAATTACCCCCCCCCCCCCCCCCGCCTCCCAATTGGCTTTGCAAAATCAATGTATATGATGTAAATGGGTGTGCTTTTTGCAGTTTCTTTTTTAGATATAATGTACAAATGTCTCTTTGCCTCCCCCCCCTCTCCCGAAAAATTCTTAATATTGGGCCTGCTGAAAAGAGATTAAAAAAAAAAAGCCCCTTTCTTTAAAATGCTCTATGTTTTGAGTAAAGGTTCACTTTATATGAGTACAAAAAGAACAAAACTGCACAATACTATTAAAATATATCTTTATGAGCAAAGATAGTAATAACAGGTGTAATTTTTTTTTATTAACTTAGATATTAAATACACCTAATCAAGAAGCATAAAAATTTCTACACACGTAATTCTTATTTAATTAAGCAGGTAATGACGGCTGCTATTGAAAATGAAAGTTATTTAAACTGCCAGTTGCAGATAGTTGTCTTGATACCCGTAAAAACTTGGATGGCAATGACGTAAAATACTGATGACAAGTTTTAACTATGCAAGAAACAAATTAATAAATTCAATCAAACAAAAAAAAGCTTAGTTTCAAATTGGAACACTTCAATCATTTAAAAACCTATTGTAAAAATACAATTTAGTTTTTTTTTTTTTTTTTTTTTTTGCTGTCTTGGCAGACTATTAAAAACAGAAATTCAGACTGGCAGTGGATGGTAATGACATTTTAGTACTAATATAGAACTTCCACTTAAATAAGTATTATTGAGCTTATTAAATGCCTCCCAATATTTTCTTTAGAGTGTGACAAATAAATAATAATAAAAAAAAATGTAAAACACTATTCTAAACTATTCTAAGGTTGCTATGAGTCTGGGACAAGAAATTGCACCTTTTTAGAGAATTGCCCTTATATGGGGACATTATTACTGCTGGAATCTTCAAAAAAACTTCTAGAAAACAGAAGTTCACTCAAAAAGGCCAATCGTAGCAGCTTTCAAAGTGGAAAAAATAGCTTTTTTTATTTATTTATTCTTTTCTTTTTTAAATACAGTAAAATCTCAAAAATCCAAACCAATTCGTCACATTGGTAGTTCGGATTTTAGAAAATAATCAAGAAAATACCATTTAGAAAAATTGTTTTGCCATTTACTGAAATAAAATAGTTGTACAATATGTTCGTTCATAACATAAAATGCAGTCATTCATAACGCTACAATGCGTAATTTTTAACAAAAAATAAATTTCATTGTTTACTGAACATAAAAGAAAAGTATTTACAATAGTGTATGTACTCTGTGAAAAACTATTATACAGTAATTAATCGGGGAAAAAAATTGAATGACCTTCTGGAAAATACACAGATTTCTCACAAATCAACATCTGTAAGGAAACACTGACTTAACTCATTTTGAAAATTCACAGATTTTCGGCTGAGAGAGCTTTGAAATGTACGATCTGATTTTTGACGTTTTCAATTTAATCCACTGTTAAGGTCTAATTCAGTTTGTTAACGTAAAAAGCTCAACCATCATATTTTTCAAGCAGGATCTGATGGACAGAAACTAAATTCATCAGGGCCGTATACAAGGGCGGGGGATCTTGGGGTTCACCCTCCCCCCTCCCACTCCGAAAAGTTCGGTTTGACATTTAAATGTTCGTTTATATTTAAAAAATTCCAAAAAAATATTGTTCCAAAACTCAAATGTCTTTCATATGTATATTAATTGCATAAAACGCTTTCATAATAGATAACCCGACGGCTTGAATGTAAGCACAAATAGCGCAAAGCTCCGCATAAAAGGTTTTTAAACCCTCCCCGAAATTATTTTCTGCTTGTGGCACTGAAATTCATATTTCTTCTCAGCACATAAAATAAATTTAATAAAATCTTGCACAAAAATGTGTGTTCCGCTTTGTTATAGCTAAAACAATGTCTTACCTTTTTTATCATATCCACATCGTTTCACTAGCTGTAATTTTGAGCACCAAATTGAAAGTTAAGCATACTCTAAAAGGCAAACAAAGAAAAGAAAAGAAAAAGTCAAAAAGCAGCTGACTTCCACATTTTCAATAAAAATCAAGTACACAGATGAATTAATGCATCATGAATGCTAGCGCTAAGAAAAAAATTTTAACTGACCTTCAGCATTTCTAAAATTTTGAGTGCAAACGAAAACAATACATGAAGCACAAAAGGATAAGGTAAGTGGGCCAAAATAGTCTAAGATCCCACCAGGCTTGATCTACCCTCATGCCTAATCGAGTTTCCAAAAAATGCTATCATAGATGAAGAGTAAAAGTTGTAAATAAAACACGAAAGTAAGAATTACCACCTCTTTCATGTGAACTAATCAGGGTTGCCAGAGGTTGAAAGGTGCCTGAAAATGAGCAATTTACCCTCATCGAGTTTTGAAAAATGGTTATCATAAATGAAGAGTAAAAGATGGAAATAAAACGCTTAAGTAAGGTTGCTCACCTTTTTCGAGTCCCTTATCAAGGTTGTCAGGAGCTAAAATGTGCCCAAAGATTAGATATTTTGCCCCTCAGCGAGTTTCTGAAAATTGTTGTCATAAATGAAGAGTAAAAGCTGTAAAAAAAACGCGGAAGCAAGATTATCTAACTTTTTCTGGTCCCTAAGCAGGGTTGCAAGAGGCTAAAAAGTCCCCAAAAATGAGCAATTTACCCACATTGAGTACCTAAAAATTATTATCATAAATAAAGAGTATAAGTTGTAAAAGAAAAACGTTAAAGTAAGATTGCCTGCCTATTGCGTGTGAACTAATCAGGGTTGCCAGGGGCTAAAAGGTGTCCAAAAATGAGTAATTTACCCTCATTGAGTTTCCACATAAGTTATATAAAAAAGTGTGAGTAAAAATATTACGAAACCGATGGGATAGGGTTGCACATGAAAAATTGGTCCAATCACATATATAGGCCCAAATTTACACCTTTTCCTCTATTATTATTTTGTCTTACTTCGTAAAAAGAGCATCTCGTATAAACTAACTTTTCCTGCATTTTTTTTTTTTCAAAATTAAAATTTATAGCTAAAATTTTTATTTCAAGCTTTTAAAGTAATAGCATTCTAATCCCTGAATTTTACTCTGCACTTAGTTTTATTATTATTTTCCTTATCTTTTCTGTCGTAGGTAATAAAAACAAAAGGTACCCCATATTCGGTGTTTTTACCCTATTTATGTTTGGTAAATGTCTTTGGGTAACGTTAGACCAACAACAAATTTGAATTTCAATTTTGTGCTTCAAAACTCGTCTCCCGAGAATCGACCTCTCAATCAAATTTCCCGAACAGACAACGCAATCGACCATCATTGCACAGATTTCATATCCATCTGCAATCAACTTAATGGACGACTGTCTTACTGTGCACCTGGGCCTGATTACCGCAAAGGCCGACTAGACCTAGGCCTGGGGCCCCTTAAGAAGAGGAGCCCCCAATTACTCAAAGAAGTACGCATAACATAACAATTATACGAAAAATACACGCATTTTTAAAATAGTAGTGGAAATAATGGCTCGGTTAATTGGAAGAAAAACACTTTCTTAAAGGAGAATTTGAATTCATTCAGCCAATAGTAAATTTTCTATGTTACAATTGAGAGATGTCTCAAAAGAAATACATAAATGCCCATGATAAAGCATTTTCATAGTTTTGTGATAGACAAAGGGGCTCCCAAAAATGCATTCCAACGAGCCCCAAACCTTCAAATCAACCACTCCATTCCGCTATTGAGCCTTCAGGAAGCTTCCAAATTATTGTGGGCCTAGGGCCTCACTTTTAGTTAGTCGGACCTTGCTGTGCCCAGTAGCTTCTAAATAAATTTAGTCATATATTTCATGTTGTGTATTAGTTTTCTGTTTATGTGTAATAAAAATATATCAGCAAGTAATATTTCAATATATTATTTTATTGCCAAAAATTTGTGAAGATGAATCGCGACGCATTTTCAACATATAAGGGCACTTGGTTTTTTTTGCGTTGAATTGTTTTACTCTCGTGTTTTAGTTTTTCGAGAAATGCTGATTGCCGATAAACACCGCCGTTTGCACTTCTAGGTTCGAAAATTTTTGAAGTTTGTCTCCACATAAAAAGCCATGGTTGAGGGTAGTTCCGATTGAAACTTCAAGTTTGTCATTTTTTCCGTTGCTTTTTCCATCTGCTTTAGCTTGAATTTGAGCTATAATATTATCTGGAATAAGTATCTCTGAAGTGATAACATTGGCATCAACGAATGAGGCAGTGAGAAGCAAAGGGATGTAAGTGGGCATTTTCAGGTTTTGAGTAAAACGCGTTTAAAGATAAGGTTCTAGGTAGGTTTTCATTGAAGTTTTTCTAAATCATGTTGTATAACAGAACCTACTAGAGCTACTAGTACTATCTCTTGCCCCAAGACTGAGGAGAGGTTCACCTACCATTTGTACTAATCTCCAAATTTTTAGTTTTGCAACTTACATACCTTTTCAATTCTCACTGCTCCAAACATAGAATTTTTAATTCCTTCTTTACTACACAAATTTAAAAAAAAAGACCGTCATAAAGAATTCTCAGCAATAATGACTCATCATTCACTCTGAACGTTGAAGAGATTTTTCCAAGGAAGCATAAGTTACGCTGGAAGTCAATAGAAATTTTATGAGTCATAAAAATATTACTCTCTTTAAGCCGGGTTTGCAAGTCAGTAATACTTCCATTGAATTAACATTGCACCAATTAAGTATTTCTGATTTTCTTGTTAAATCAGGGCTCGTTATAAGAAGGTTTGAATTTATTTAAAATTGAATGTACGTGATTTTTTTTCTTGTGTATGTTTTAATATACGTCGAGTTTCGTCGGATCGTTGCCAAATTTGGTATGGAGGTACTTTGATGCATAGGAACTTACAAAGTTTTTTTTTTTTTTTTAAACAAAACAAAAAAAAAAGTTTCAAAGTGCTCTAAATTTAAAGTTAAAGTGCTAAAACGGCATAAAATTTATTTTATCAGCACGAACAAATTTCCTTACCATTTTGAAATTCATACCCTTTTAGATCCCGTAAAAAAACTGCACCAGATGAAAGTTTTTCGAAGCCTGAATACTAGTTACCTAAAATATTTATTTCTGACTAATGAATTTAATTTGGCTCAGCTCAAGTTGGCTCAGTCTACCAACAATACTAGCAAGAAAAATATAAATTATTTTTAATAAATTAATTATATTAAGTCAAAGCGTATTCATTTACTATTAAAGGATATTGTGAGTTTGTATCAACCTAGAAAGTAGGGGATGATGCTATTCCCTCCCCCTCTCCCCCACAACGGTATAAAGAGACTTCAATTTTTTAATTACCAGCGAGGTATGTGGTTTTAATTTAGGTAGCGCGGTAAAACCTGGTAAAAAGCTAGGTATAGTACTAATAAAAGTTAATAGTAATTATAAAGTGTTAAAATTATACAGAAAAGTTTTTTTTTTTTTTTAAGCTGAACTAATATTTATTGCTCAGCGAAATTGTATTGGAATATGAAGTAGCAGGTTTGGGATGTTAAAATGCTTTCTCAAGTCTGTGGCTAAATATGCTCGAATATTGTAAGCAGGCAGGTAAGAAGCTTCCCACAATCAAAAGAAGATAGGATAGCGGGCCAGATGTTTTGATGAACTTTTTCCCAATATATGATCCGGATTGATACCATGCTCCGACGGAATCCCCTCCCGTCAGGGAACGGAGCCCGAGGAGAAGGAGGTAAACATGAGAGGTAGAGAAAGGATGCACAAGGAGGTGATGAACTTACCGACAGGATCAACCGGATGAGGTGGATGATCGTTGCATGTTGCTTCGGACATCTCATTTGTTGTCTCTGTGCCAAATCTGAGGGGAATTTTCGAGAGGGAAAAGAGAGAAAGAATCGACCTCGACGAGAGATGACCGCCCCCGCGCGAGCCTCGCAGGAGAAGAATGCGCGCGCAGCCACCCACTCCGGAAATTCGGGAGAGGGCGCACGTTTCTGCAGCAGACCGGATCCAGGGGGTCGGCGGAGGATGCTCGCTGCAGAGGAGCCCTCTGAAGGAGCATTCCGATACTCGCCCGATGCTAATCCAAAAAAGCTGTCGCCTGGGTGGAATAGTCGGGGGAGGAGGAAAAAAAAGGAAAATATATATGTTTACCAAAAGGATTTGTACAATATTGTGAGCTATATCAGAGTCTGGCCATTACTGGCTAATATAGATATCGGAAGAGGGGTGCAGGGTTTACATCTTTTTTTTTTTTTTTTTTTTTGAGAAGCTTCAAATTAAAAACTGGAAGTACTTTTGATGCTTGTTGCGATATGTATCATTCGAGCTTCTTGCAGTGCCGTATGTATGATTTTTTTCGAATCGGGGCAAAAACTTGAAACTACCGCCCTTACCTATCCTCCTTCAACTTTTGTATGTAGTTTGAACGAATAAAATCCCATAAATAGGGTGCATTTTCAGCTCCACAGAAGTTGCCTCCCGGGCCAAGGACCCTAGTTTGCTCCCCCCTCCCCCTTATATTCGGCACTGGCTTCTTGTTAAGGAAAATTGGGTATGGGAAGCTTTCTTATAAGGCAGAGGCTCCCAAACTATGTTGTCTCTATGACACTCATATGGGGGGGGGGGGGCAAGTGGGGACCCAAGCCCCAACGAGTTCCCTTTTTCAAGTTCCCAAGTTCCCCAGTCCAGTTTGCCAAGTTCCCCTTTTCAAGTGAGAACTTTCTGGTTTTTAGTACTTTTTTCTTTGCAAAAATTTAAAAACATTTCTTCTCCAGCTATTATGGAGTAAGTTATTAAAAATATCAAATTTTAATTACTCTAATCTATACGGAAATCGGTTTTCATGAGGAAAAATATCTGAGTCCTCCCCCCCCCCTCTTAAAATTTTGCATATGAGCGCCCATGGTTGTCTCATAGAACAACTACGTATTTCTTTCCGATTTTCATAAACCTCTTTTTTAAGGCATTTCTAAAAGAGGTCAGGAAGAGAAATGTATTTACATTTGAACTGCAAAACAGTCAAGAGATGGTAAAGTTTGACCTAAGTCATTCTAAAACATCAGGATAAAAGCAATATGCGTGAAATTTTAGAGATCAATTGCAGAATTGAACTTTAAGACACATTTTTAAGAACTGCTTACTATGGATTCCTTTTGATATCATGAAGAATTTCATTTTAGTCTTCAATATTTTGGGGTGGGTCCTTAGTTAATATCAAATGTACAAGTTTTGATAAGTCCATCTATCTCTGTCTCTATATCTGTCCATCTATGTTTCTACCTATCCATCTCTCTATGTTAATCTATTTATCGTTCTATATTTTTCAATCTGTATCTGCCGGAATGATCTTTAAAAATTACAGTTTAGAAGAAAATCTTACTCAGATCCAACGGTTGTTGCACCACTAGATTCATAGCGCAGCTCACAGTTTATTTCTAACAAAGAACTGAAATTTTGGGGGAAATGTTCATTGTTACACATTCTTAACATTCAAATGGCTACTAAAACTGACTTTTGCAATTTACAACAATAAATTAAGGCAATAATTAGTTCCGGCTCTATTGGATTAAAGATACTAAAAGTAAGCTAAAACATTAAACAACATTTTTCTAATTAACTTATCAAAAAACCTAGCGATGAGGTGCAAATTGACGGCAAAAACTACATCTGTAAAACAAATTTTACGTTGCTAGGTCTTTTTGTTTTTCCGGGAAGCGCACAGTACACACACGCACACACACAAACAAACATGTGATCTTATGTCATTTATTGTTATGCATAAATTCGAATTTTTGAATTCATGTTTGTTCAATTTACAAACAAAGTGTTTGTAAAATGAATAAACCAAACTTACCTTATCAAAAATGTGAAATAGACCGCATAAGATGGAAATAGAGGTATTATCTGCCTATTCCATAAGAAATACGATCAAAATGCTCGTGGAAAATAGTGCTTCAAACGGAGAAGCTGCCAGACAAGATGTCGTAAAGTTTCAAACGATTAAAACTGATATAAACGAGTCCTCGTACTTTGGTTTAGCACCGAGTGTTTTCTTAGATTTCTTCAAATCCACATTAAAATTTTTCTTATTGTATCAAACTTTTGAATTTTTTATATTTTTCATCTCACTGTGCCCCGGTTTCCCCTGTTAAGACAGCTGCATGAGAGAAATTAGGCTTGCTTAGCTCTGAACGAACTTCTTATCGAAAAGGCTCAACAGTTATTCAGTTTCAGGAAAATTGCACCCACGAGATAATCAATATTCGCTATGAAACCCAGCCAGTTCTCTCACTAATCCGGATGTAATACGACTCTAAATTGATAAAAATGTTACTCTAAATTGATTATTTCCAAAATTGATTGCTTTTAGAATGTTTCCTTTCCGAAATGAAACATTATTCCAAATTGAAGGATAAAATTATAAATAATACAATACGTTTCTTCTAGGGATGTGTCGTTCATGAACGAACGGTTTAAAAATAACGAATCCTTAAAATGAACGGATCCGTTCGTTCACCTAAAAAATGAACGACCGTTCTTTTGAACGGTGAGCAGTTTGGAACCTTGCATTGATGCACTTGTGATAAAATCGCATTTTCTTTTTTTGAAATACATTCCTTTTCAAATTTTTAACTCATTAGTCAATCTCAAATTTCTTTTTTCTCAGTGCAGTAGTATTCAGTTCGAATCTTTTTACTTTCTGCTTTATTCATCATTTTTCTTTAACCGTTGCAGTTCTTCATTTGCAATTTTCCCATGTATCCCTTAGTAATATTTTGTGTAACTTGTTTGGTCCTTCTCACACTTTTTGTCGCAAAAATTATTCTTAAAAGTAGCTTTTATCACTTTTCAGGCGATTCTTTTGTCTTCTTTAACATTCCTTCTATCAACTACCATCTATATTTATTTAACTTTAATTTTGGCTTACTCGGCGACTTTCAAGTGACTTAATTTTACATTATATTTTCATTATCCAGAGGTTTTAAATAAGGATTATTATTGTTTAATGTTTTCCCCCATTTAAAAAAGTGTTGTGTGTGTAATTTTTTTTTTCTGTTCTCATTGGTATTATGAAATAATTTTGAAGCTCCCTAAAATTTAGACGAGACTTTTTTTTTAATTAAATTATCCGGTACTCCGACTGAGCTACCAATTTATTTGTTTTTACTTTTTTCGTTATACCTATTGGTAATACTATATGTATGTATGCAGTAATGTAGCTGGGAAAAAATATTTGAAGGATCGCACTTCTTTTTTTTTTTTTTTTTTTTTTGAGAAAATGTAACGGTTTACAGTTGTTTGTTTTGGGGTCAAAAAAGGTTAGTTTTGACAACTTATGCCAACTTTTATGTAAAACGCAGACGTTTTATGATTATAATACTTTTATTAAGTGTATGTTATTTAAGTACATAGTTTTAATAAACATTTCTTCACTAGAAAATCGCCCGTCATGGTATAACGGGTAAAAATTGTTTCTACATTTGAATGTCCGTGGATATTTTGATACTTGAAATTTTAACCCTAACTTCAATGGATTAATCCTAAACTCTAGTAGATAGAGTTCATTGTTGATTTTCGTTTCTTCATTCTTCTAAAATGAATCTTACCAGTAAAACAGTTAAGTTACAGGATCCAATTCAGTCTTGTCAAAATAAAGCATTTCCCATGCGAAACATTACGTAAAAATCAAATTATCATACCTTGGCGCGAGTTTCATTATTAGTGACGTAAGCGTTACTCGATCATTCGCTATTATATTTATAGGGGACTAGCTTATTACCCGGCGTTGCCCGGGTGCTTCTCAATGCAACATATCATTTAGATAATTAAATGGATAAATTCTATCTAAATGACAGTAAAAAACTGCATTCACACCATTCTAGGCTCAAATTTTCAAAAGAATGTAAATAGCACAGAAAGTTGAGCATTTGCAGGAAAAATCGCATCAAGTAAAAACGAAAAAGCATGAGGCACGTTATCGGGGTTCTGTCAACGATATTCCTCGGTTCTGTCGTGTCCACTGGCACGTTGTCTGCGGTTGAATCAGACGGGCGGTACATATAATGTCTTAATGCAGAGACAAATAATTAATTGTCTTGCATATCTTGTGGGATAACCTTTTGCATGATACTTCGAATACGAAAACCGTTGTGCTGCCTTTGACGGTTTTGTATACCTCAAGACATTAAAGCATGCTATAGTACTCTTCACGTACATTTTATTCTGGAAAAAAAATCTTGGAGTGTTTTCCTAGAAAGAGACGTTAATAAATTCAATGGCTGTTATCAGTTACAAATATATACAAAATATGCCACCCTTACAATATTTTCAGATATGAAAATCATCTTCAATGACCAAAAGCTAAACAGATAGTCCACTGTACAGAAAAGGTTTCACGTGTTAGGTAGACTCATTATATAATTTTTTGTAAGTGTTCAGGAATGTAAGCACATTCCGTAGAAAACGTTCACTTAGTACAAATAACTTCACAAAATGTGTATGTTTGCCCTTTCCGTGACGATTTAGTAGCATGCCATGGAGTAATATTAGATAAGTGTAAATTGCATAAAAAGACGTACGTCAACTACATTTTTTTCCCTATATTTATGTCAAATTTCTATTTTCGTAGGTAAAAATGACAGTTAGATATTAATATTGGTGTCTTGCAACGATTCAAAATTTGTCTAGATTAAAATTTTATTTCAAATTTTTAAAACCTCACACTTGCCGTAAATGTTGTACATGATAACTCAAACTGATGCAGGTAGTGATGCAAGAGCACTTATTTAAGTTTGCTCCTCTGAAGTATTCCTTAGAGAAAATCGAAATTTTAATTTGCAGAGGCACAGTCGTCATTAGGGGTAGGAATGGTTCCACAGAATAATAGTTGCCATAGAAACAGTTACAGTTATTATTTTAAGATACATAAAGCATAAAAAATGGAGTACGTGGACGCGAAATTATGGAACGAACTATATAAAACCCGTCAATTAAACTGCCTTGTAGAAAAAGAAATAGACGTGCACATTTTGGTCACTATCCGCGTCATTTTTTTAAAATTATTTGCAGGCTATGAAATTAAAAGAAAGGAAAAAAAGTCTTGTTTCTACTTACAACTGCATAATAGACAATTCTTTTGTTTATGTTTTACAAAAGCTTGTTGCACATTCTGTTCCCCATATCCACAGCTTCAAAACGAAGGAAATGTTATTTCCACGTTTAGAAACATAATCCAAATACTAAAAAGTTAAATTATTCAAAATTTTCTAAATTTAACTCAAATCTTGCTCCTAAATACAATTCTTAGTCCCCCTTCCAGCAGCAAAATGAATTACATTTTTCAATGAACCCAACCTTAAGCATGCAACATAAAAATTATCTATATGGGAAATAGGTAAATTTCACATGCATTTAAAGTACTTAAGAGCCATTATTTTGAAATTCAGACAAAAAACAGAAATTTTGGCAGGGACCATTTTTGATTTTCCTAATTTTTTTATATGTCAAAGTAGGTCATAAGAAGTGAACATTCTGAAATTTTTAGCCTTCCAAAAATTTTCTTTCGCTCGTTAAAAATTCCCAAAGTTTGAGGTTTTGCAGCGCTTTTTTACAAAAATTCTAAAAGTCGCATTTCAGTGCGCTTTAGCTCTTTACAGAAACACCACCCCACGGTTATGTTTATATTTATTGGTTGTACTGTATCTAGTGATGATGACTTCATAGTTATTTTGGTTGGGGGTTGTTGCTTTCTTCAGATAAGGGGTCGCAAAGTATGGATTTTATCCGTTTTTGCTCAAGTTTAACCTGCGTTATTCCCCCCAAAAAGCCACCCCCGGAAAAAAATGTGACATGTACTGAAAGTTTATACTATGAAGAGAGTAAATAGCACAAAATTTGTTTGAGGTTTAATTTTTTTTAGGAGAAAAATGCCCTGATATTTTTCAAATTTTCAAAAATTGTGCTTTTTTGATCGCAATTAACTCAAAACAGCATCACTAGGAAAAAAACCTTTTAGATATTATGGTACCTGGCTATGTGTAAAACATCATGAAAAAGAAAACACCATGGGATCTCTTCTTGTTTTTTAGAAAATAATTTTTTTTTGTAGCTCATTTTATGCGTTTTCTCGTGCGTAAAATGTGTGTCCAGTATGCAGATTAGATCTGCTAAAACTTAAAGGATGTAGTAAGAATGTATGTATGTATGTATAAAGAAAGAGAAAAAGACTAGGACTACTTTTTTTTCTGATTTTTACAAGTTGATGATATTTAAATTGCAGGTAAATCAGAAAACGATAAATCGATATTATATATATATATATATATATATATATATATATATCATAGCAATATAAGGCTTAAATAAGAAAGAGAAATTCTTTTAAAAAAACGAAAAAAAAATGAAAAATCCCAAAATACCCTGGAGCCTCATCATGGGGTACTCCCCAAGGGTATCTACCCTTGGGGGATACCATGTTACTATCTATCCCCAAGGGGTCTACCAGTATCATAGATATCATAGAGCAGCCTATGGCGCCTATTGAACTGAGTAGTGAAGTTCATTTTGGTTGACTTGTCCAGATAATAAATGGAGTATATATATATATATATATATATATATATATATATATATATATATATATACATACATAAAACAAGAGATACAATTCAAGACAAATTTAAAATAGAAATTCAAAGAAATTGAAAAAATCAACGACATTAAAAAACTGAAAGAATAAATACAAAAGTGTACCGTAACGCCAGCGCAAAGCTGCTAGAAACAAAAACAATACAAACATATTCACACAAACAGTCAAAATACAAATGAAAAAAGCGAGAACATCAAAATGGAAAATAAATGGTTCACCTTTTTCATTTTCCATTTTGATGTTCTCGCTTTTTTCATTTGCTTTTTTCGTTTGTATTTTGACTGTTTGTGTGAATATATATATATATATATATATATATATATATATATATATATATATATATATATATATATATATATATATATATATATATATATATATATATATATATATATATATATATATATATTGGTTTTATCGTATCAATCCCAAAATAATTCTTTCTTATTTATTTATTTATGTCCATAGCAGTAGAAGAAATTTCATGAACAATATCTGCTTCACTTTCCTCTAAATGTCTATTTTTTATGTTATCTTCAAATACCTCTAAAAGGCTGTCGGTTCTTGATTAATCAGTATTATTTCCTTTTTTCTTTGCTTTGTATATCGGATAAAAGCAGCTTGAATTTGACTTTTTGTCAGATATTGTTTGGTTGGAATATTTTTATGTCTTCAATCATCTCTATTCTCATTGCATGTTATACTTGGTCGGGCGTCTGATATCTCCCGGTACCATAAAGGAACTTTTCTTAAAGAAACTCTCTTTGTTTCATTGAAAATCGTGTACTTTTACGAGTTGGGAGAGCCCACCCCTCACATGAGATTGACAAAATGTTTTCTTCTTTGTTTTCTCTTTGTTGACTGGTAGATGCCTGACCAAGACCATAAGAAACATAACTCTGAACGAACAGGTATTTGAAGATGACATAGAAAATAGACATTTAGAGGAAAGTGGAGCAGTTATTATTCATGAAATTTCTTCCACTGCTATGGACATAAATAAAAAAGAATAATTTTTGATTGATACGATAAATCAATATATATATATATATATATATATATATATATATATATATATATATATATATATATATATATATATATATTACACACACACAAATATGATATCGATTTATCGTTTTCTGATGTACCTGCAATTAAAATACCATCAATTTGTAAAAATCAGAAAAATAAAGTATTGCTAGTATTTTTCTCTTTCTCCATTCACACATATATACATTCCTACTACATACTGTCCAACCACGGATTGCGTGGAATTTTCAAATGCCCAAATAAGACGTATCTATGTGAAAAAGGAGGAAAAGTAAAAATTTTATGCGCGTATTCCGCTCATTTGAATGAGACTCTGCTTCTGCAAAAGCTGACATCGGTAAAAAATAATAGATTCGTCCATTTCCGGCTGTAAAACGGATGTTTGTCTTCCATACAATCCGTGGTCAGACTATACTTTAAGTTTTAGCAGATCTAATCTGCATACTAGACTTCGTTTTTCGCACGAGAAAACGCATAAAATGAGCTACAAAAAAATTATTTTCTAGAAAACAAGAAGAGATCCCATGCTGTTTTCTTTTTCATGATGTTTTACACATAGCCGGGTACCATAATATATAAAAGGTTTATTTTCCTAGTGATGCTTTTTGAGTTAATTGCCATCAAAAAAGGAGAATTTTTGAAAATTTGAAAAATATCAGGGCATTTTTCTCCTAAAGCAAATTAAACCTCAAACAAATTTTGTGCTATTTACTCTCTTCATAGTATAAAATTTCAGTATTTGTTAAATTTTTTTTGGGGGATGGCTTTTGGGGGGAAATAACGCAGGTTAAACTTGCGCGAAAACGGATAAAATCCATACTTTGCGATCCCTTATCTGAAGAAAGCAACAACCCCCAACCAAAATAACTATGAAGTCATCATCACTAGATACAGTACAACCAATAAATATAAACATAACCGTGGGGTGGTGTTTCTGTAAAGAGTTAAAGCGCATTGAAATGCGACTTTTAGAATTTTTCTAAAAAAGCGCTGCAAAACCTCAAACTTTGGGAATTTTTAACGAGCGAAAGAAATTTTTTGGAAGGCTAAAAATTTCAGAATGTTCACTTCTCATGACCTACTTTGACATATAAAAAAATTAGAAAAATCAAAACTGGTCACTGCCACACCTTGTCTGAACTTCAAAATAATGGCTCTTAATTGCCTGTCCTTCTGACTTATTGATCGGGATACAGAACTTAAGTCTCACTGGAGATTTTAATTTCTTCAAGTTTAAAGAATGATGTATTGCGATTAGCGAATATACGTAAGATACAAATTGTTTCACTTTATCCCTCCACTGTGAACAGAGTTGCTTCTATAACACGAATGCATATCCATTTTTATCTTACAGCATTTTTTCAATGACGGTTGAATTACTTAGTGGTAGTTACAAACAGTAATATTTTCCGATTGTTTACAACAAAAGTTATCGATCTGAGAGTCTTGTAACTGGAAATGGAGCTTTGCTGAACTAATTTCACGATGAAGACTAAAACGAAAAAACTTTTTAATGTGGCGTAATATTTCATCATGCCCATTTCAGTAGCAATCTCTTCGTGTGAAAAGTTGTCTCATACCCGATAACTGGTTTAAAATTATTGCTAGTCAGCGAAAATGCTCCTTCAGGTGTACTATTGCTTCGAGCGTTAAAGTAATATAAAATTTTAAACAATTAAGAAATTTGTTTACGTAAAAAATGGAGACATTTTATGCATTTTAAAAGTTTAAATTCAAATTAATATTTCTTTACATTTTTCAAACTTTAAACGTTTACCCTTCAAAACTATGAATTCTGTCGTATTGAATTTTCATGTGGTTTCGAGTCTAAAGGTGCACAGCCTTTTATTCTACCACACATTAGCAATCCTAGTATGATAGTTTATGTACATGTAATGAAACCCATGACTATCCCCCCCCCCCCCTTGAAAGATAAATTCAATCTACGCTACTATGCGCAAAAATGATTATTTTACAACTCATTAGCAATATTAGTATTTTTGCCCCTGATCTTTGATAACCTGGAGCGGTTTCTGTGAAACTTAGGTGAACTGAATTAGGTAAATCATGGAATAGTATAAATAACATATACATATCGATTTGTTTAAGGATAATACAATACTAAATTATATTTCCGATGCAATGATGTCGTTTTAATATAAATTTAGTACTCTAATTGTAAAACTGTTGAAGGTTGTACTTCGATAACACCTATCTCATTTTGGTATTTTCTGTGGTGTTTATGTATAGAAAATAGTGATCAAAATTTCGTTTACTGTTACGGTATTATTAATTGAAAACTTATTAGCGAAATGCGCAAGCAAATTGAAGAAGAACCACCGATGGTGATTTCAATGCATCCATGTGTCTTTGCAGGGTGCAATTTAAGAGCTACTGAAAGACAGCATTTCTTTTTCGTTCGACTTTCTTACCAAACATGCTATACGCTTGTCGCTGATCGACATTAACAGCCATTGTTGAGGATACTTTTTGTGTTGATTGCATTTAAAATATCTCCTGGTGGTTATTTGTTGTTAACCAGTTTCATTTGCTTTGAAACAAGGTTCACAAATTCCGATATAGTTGAATCGAATTACTTAAAGATTCGACGTATATCAAGGAATAGTATAAAGAAAATTTACAAATTGCAAATTGGTTTGATAAGGATCATAGAACATTAAATAAAATTTCTGTTGCAAGGAAATAGATGTGGTTTTAATAAAAGTAGTCTAATGCTGAAACAGTCGAAGATTGTACGTCAATATTGAATGCAATATTATTACCTTACTCATGTTTGTATTTTCCTGCTATTAACGGGATAAACACTGATCAAAAATTACACGAAGCCTTACTGTTATGGATTTTATAACTAAACAATATTTAAAAATTATAATCAAACGGTAGCATTCAAATTAAGTAGCACCATGAGTAGCATCAATGGACCCCAGGGGCTTCGTAGGTCGCCGTTTAAGAAACGATGTACAGCATCATTTATTATGCATACGGCTTTCAAGCCAAACATGCTTTAACGCTCATCACTAAACGGCATTGACGGCCATCGTTTAGGATACGTTTTGTGTTGATTGCATTTAAAATTGCTCCTGGTGGTTATATGTTAATAACCGTTTGCATTTGCTTTAAACCAAGGTTCACAAATTTAATGATTAAAGACAATCTTTGAAAAAACTTCATCTAGGGCAGTTTTTTACGGGCTTTTTATTTAGACTAAATTCATAACTATACAAAAATTAGTTCGTGCAGAAAAGAGCAATTTTATGACTCAAAAAACGAAATTAGACCTCTTTGAGTGTTTTTAAAATTCCAAAAACCCGCCTATATGAATTCCTGAGCAACAATTTACCTTTGTGCCAAATTTGGAAGAAATCCGACGAAAACTGTGGATTTGTATAAGGAACATACACACATATCCACAAACATACATCCATTTTTATATATATAGAAGGTTGCCGTCATTGAACCAGTTCCATGACTGAACTTCGAAGATATTTTCCCCACCAGAGTTTTCTTAGGCACGAAATGAGTTTTAATGTCATCTTTTGTCTCAAAACAGTCCAATACAGAATCGTCAAGGAACTTGAATCAATACACCATATCGTTAAACGTCCAAGTAAGATTTCTACTGTTCACTTACTAATTATTTGTTGGGAATTCCAAATAATATTATCAATAATTCACGTTTATTTCGATATATTTGGCATTAATTAAATCCCCATTTTCTTTTATCTTGAAAAGTCACAAATGCTAATTTCAATGTATATAACGTATTTCCTGATCTTAGACACGTGCGTGCCTTACGTCATGAAATGACGAAATTCCTTATCTATTTGATTGGCCGCCGTTCTAACATCGGGAAATGCGCATTTCACATGCAAATGACTCTGGCTGACTATATATGTTGTTTCTGTAGCTCAGTTGCTCTCTCTTTGTTAAGGCGCCGTATTTTAGTTTCACAGTCAGCCAAGTCGGTTGCTAGCCGTCATGCTCTCGAATAGGCATTTTATAACTGTAAACTTTATCTGCAAACCATAAGTTTAAATAACTGTAACTTCGATTGCATAAATGATTCTTCATTTGTCATAATGCAAATTTACAAATAATGGTTTTGCCTGTTTTACTAAACTAATTATGCTTCAAGAGAACTTATGTTGCAATATCATATTTCATATGTAAATAGCTCGCCAAGGATACCACTGCATAATATCACCAAGGAGAAAATAAAGTCATAATTTCAAATACAGGTATTATTTTCTGAAAAGGACTCCAGTTATACTCTGCAACTAAAAATGCACTAATTAAATTAGTCATCGGTGCGATAACTTCATTGATAAAACCTCATCGCACAATAGGGTTACGGGCATCCAGCGCCCTCCTTGCGTTTTCTATTTAGAGTTGATGAATAAAACTGGCACTTCCTGGTGATTTATAAAATTTCTCAGACGGCGGGCTCTGAAAATTCAAAATGGAAATCAGAAAACTGAATCGGGATAACTGCGCCACTAGGACCGAAGATATGAAGGCAGTCCTGATGTCTAACCAGGAAACATCACGATCAAGGAAATTCAAAAAAAATCCAAATTGGTGGCATTCGAAAGAGCATTGGAAAACATGTTTATGGCACTGAAACTAAGTGCCCTCGTGACCACGTTATCGAAATATGATGTCTTAAATATTGCCGAAATTTTTAGTAAAGTCGCCAAATTTAGCGAGTTTTGTTCAGAAATGGAAGGTACGGCGCGAATTCAATATCTGCATCTGACAAGACATTTCACTTCCATATTTGGTCACCACCAAAGCGCGTGAGAAATATCGCATTAATTCTTTACTCGAGGTGAATACCATGGCGCGGGGTGTCGTGGCACAGACTGCGGCATTGAAATTTTTAGGGGCTTGTGTTCCGGGATATTAACGTGCAGCTGTATAGGGGAAAACGCCACAGCCCGAAATATTTGTTTTATTTTATTGTAAAAACAATGGAATTTTTTGTTATTCTTAAGACTGTCTGTTAAAAAACTGATGTTTAAAACTTTTATGCTTCTGCGGGTGAAATATTTCCACTGAAAGAGTTTATTCGATGATGAAACTGTTTTGAAAAAAAATATGATAACCGTAGAAAAACGGTAAACACACTTTAAAGTCTTTTTTTTTTTTTTTTTTGAAAAGTCGTAAATCTGAAGTCTTCAACAGTATCTAAATACGAAGAAAACGACATTTTTAAAGATTTCAAACCATGTTCTCAAATTAAAAAAAAAAAGATTTCTGTCAGTTATTTCCAGTTTGTTTTTCGTTATGTGTATTGTTTTCAAGTTATGTGTAAACCCTCTAACAAGTCAAATTAAAAAAAAAAAAACTGTATTAATTTTTATTTCGTATTTGAATTCCCTTTTAACGTGAAACATAATTGGTAAAAGTGACTTCAGTATTTTTAAAAATGACTAAATAACATGCAATATGATGTGCATTTACGTTATAGCGACTTTCAGTTGCAGTGACAGACTTTTTCGAACTACAGGGGTTGTTGTAATGAACGTCGACTATAAAATTTTTGATAAGAATCTATTATGAAGTAATTTCTGACATCGTTAGTTTTGCTGTGCAAATTTTTGACATTTACTATCCGTTGTTTTCTTTTTTTAATTATTATTTTTTTCGATTTTAAATTAAAAATTAAACATTTTCGCTAGCAGTGGTCAGACAATAAAACTTCATGAATGATAATAACTTTTGAAAAAATAAATAAGAGCTGGGATACTACAATCCATGATCATTTTCTTTCAACATCAAAAACTATCCATTTTATTTTCAATATATAAGCTTTAATAAGCATGTTTTTTTTTTTTTTACTTATTCATATTAATTCTCGTACATAATTATTAATTACTTACAACACATTCCATTACAAGAGTACAAACTTAAATTAGTTAAGTAAAACACACTTGAAATGCACTTAAATTCTGAAATGCATTATTATCATGATTACACAAAGTTAAATCCTACGTTCAATTTCGTTATAAAGTTGTAGCTCCTCTGGATAAAGCTCTCTAGTTTCCATTTCACAGGCTTCATAGTTACTTTTTAATTTTATCCACACAAGTAAAGGGTTAATTCGAAACTTCGTTTACGCGCTTTGCAGATGACCAGAAATGGAAATGAGAGTCTTGCTAGACGCAGGCGATGAAATCACGTGATATTTTCCATTTCTTGCCAAGTCTTTAAATTTGGCGAATTTTCGTAAGATTTCGACAGACTTTGACCCCCCATATCTCAAAAACAAAAGGACGAGGGCACACAATATTTGGGTCAAATTTTTTTTCTAAAGATACTTTTTCGAATGCGACCATTTTTAACTTTTTTCATGATTACTGAACTCGTGATGTTTCCTGGTAAGAACTGTTGGAGACTAATTTCCGGAAGCGAAGTAGAGCCAGCAAAAGATTCTGCCTTACTTCAAGATTTCCGTAAAAGAAGTGATAAGGCGTACAGCCTAATTTATTTAAATGTAAGTTTGGAGTACAAACCACTAATCAGTGATGTAGAAATACCGAAAGAAGCTTGGAAGAAATTAGAAATTCATTTTAAGCCTGATTCAAGAGCGAGAGTAATCGGCCTCACAGACGAGTTTTTTTCATGCCGAATTGACGAAGGTGAAGAAATCAATATTTACGCTTCAAGATTGAGAAAAATAATGAAACAACTTCAAGATACCGGTAAACCAGTTTCGAGTTACTATGAAGCTTTTCAACTTATCCGATACTTACCTGCTGAATTCGAAGGAATAATTCAGTCTATATACCGATGGGAAGACGCTGATTTCACATTCGACAAAATTCTCAAGGAACTTTTAGCCGAGGAATCCCGGTTACAACAAGTTCAGAGAGACCGCAGTGAATATTCAAGTTCTGCATTAGCCGCCTCCCGTAGGACTTTAAATAGTACGAAAGTCAAACAGTGCAAGTACTGCCATAAAATTGGGCACACAGAGTCGAAGTGTTTTAAAAAGAAGAGGTCAAAAGAAAATAACTTCATATGTTCTGCATCAGTAGCTGAAGAGGATCTAAAATTGTGCTGGGCTGTGGATTCGGCATCCACAAATCACTTTTGCAACAACAAGAGACTGTTTCAAGATTTCCAACCTAAGAGAGTAGCATGGCAACCGCTCTTCTAGGATCCAGCTGCAAAATCGAGGGAAAAGGAACAGTGATCATGATCCTGAAAAACAAAGGTAACACAGAAAGAGTGACTTTGAATAATGTTTTGTATTCTCCCAAATTGCGCAGAAATTTAATTTCAGCTTCACTAATTGACCGTGCTGGTAATTCTTTTTATTGTAGAGGTGGTAAATTTATTGTGAAATCTAAATGTAACAGTCGAATCGTTCTTACAGCTAAATTGAAAGAGGGTTTTTATATTGTTAATCCTACGTATCCTCATTTTGATGCTTTTGCTAATTTCGTACAGAATTCCAAAAATGATAAAAGTAATGAACGTGTGACAAAAACTTCAACTTTTAAATACGGTGCTAGCAAATCTAAAGCTTCGGTAATGAAAAGGAAAAGTAAGACTTTTCCGAAAAATAAAGTAGATTTAAATTCCGACACCAGTAATTTTAACGAGAGTTCAAAATATAGCCAATCTGGTAAAATTAAAAATACTAAGGTTTCTTAAAGTATTTTTACGGATGTTAAGGGAGCCAAGCCTAACTCTAATCAAAGCAGCTAAATTTGTCCGCGCAGCAGAAACGAGCCAAGAGCATTTAAGGTTGATGAAAGGCGCTGAAGCACCGACATTTAATGAAACTAGCGTGGATGTTGTCCAGCGGAAGAAGTTTACTAAGAAAAATGTGCCTGTTAAATCGTCACAAAATGCTGAGTTTGACTGCAAGAAATTCGGAAGACGTCATAAAGCGAGACAGTGTTCGGCATATGGAAAGAAATGCACCAAATGTAAAAAGGAAAATCATTTTGCTATTGGTTGCCAATCAAATGGAAGAAAAGTTCACGAAGTTAAAGAACAAAGCGAACTTTGTGTTTTTATTGATTCAGTACACTCCGCCAAGGTAAAAGAGACAAATTCATGGAATAAGAATGTAATCTTGTCAAGTGATAAGCGAAGTTTAAGTATGAATTTTAAGCTTATACTGGATTTGAAGTCAATATAATTTCTTATAGGGAAATTAAAAGCCTAGTAAGGAAACAAGATCTTAAGCCAACGAGCGTTACTCTACTGTCATATGGGAATCATAAAATTATTCCAGAAGGAATTGCTTTATTTAAATGCTCTACAGATAAGCTTAGAGACATTGAACTAGAATTTTACATTGTGAATTTTGAGTCAAAACCTATTTTAGGATTAGATGCATGTAGTAAGTTAATGTTAATTGAAAGAGTTGACGTACTGAAAATTGAAAGTAAACAATAGGTTATTGACCAATTTAAGAGTGTATTCAGTGGAAATGGTAAGTTCCCTGATGAACCATACAAGATTGTTTTAAAAGATGATGCTGTTCCAGTTGTACATCCTCCTAGACGGGTACCACAAGCGCTACAGGGTAGACTGAAAGAGACTTTAGAAAAATTGGAACATGATGGAATTGTTTCAAAAGTCAGCAAGCCGACTGATTGGGTCCAAAGTCTGGTAATTGTCGAGAAGCCAAATGGAAGTTTACGACTTTGCCTTGATCCAAGAGATTTGAATAAAGTCATAAAGCGGGAACATTATTTAATTCCTTCATCTGAAGATATAACCAGTAGGTTAGAAGGTAAAAAGGTATTTTCAGTACTTGATCTTAAAGATGGTTTCTGGCACGTTCCATTAGACGATAAGAGTTCAGAAATTTGCACTTTTAACACGCCATTTGGGCGATACAAGTTTAACAAGCTACCGTTTGGTATTTCTTCGGCGCCCGAGGTCTTTCAGAAAAGAAGCCAAAAATTGTTTGGTGACATCTCAGGAATTGAAATATATTTTGATGACATAATCATCACTGGTGCGAATGAAAAGGAACATAATGCTACATTATTAAAAGTTCTAGAGAGGGCTAAGAGATTTAATGTCAAATTTAATGCAGAAAAGTTTCAATTCAAAGTCCCTGAAGTAAAATATATGGGCCAAATCATTTCAAGTACTGGATTAAAAGCAGATCCAGGTCACATTCAAGGCATTCTTGACATGCCAACTCCCACAAATAAAACTGATATTAGACGGTTATTGGGTATGATAAACTTTTTGTCGAAATTTTTGCCGAACATATCGACTATTACAGCGCTTCTAAGAGAAATTATCAAAGAAAATGTTGAATTTTATTGGGGAAAAGATCAAGAAAAATCTTTCATGAAAATTAAGTCTTTACTGAGTTCAACACCAGTTTTGAAAGTGTTTTCGAGTTCAGACCCAATAGTAATTCAATGTGATAGCTCCAAAGATGGACTTGGAGCGTGTTTGATTCAAAAAGGACAGCTTGTGTCATTTGTATCAAGAAGCCTTACAAGTAGCGAAAAGAATTATGCACAAATCGAGAAAGAATTACTAGCTATTGTATTTTCCTTTGAAAAGTTCCACAATTTGGTGTACGGTCGACATGTAACAATACAGAGTGATCATAAACCATTAATAACCATCGTAAAGAAACCAATGCATAAAATTTCATCACGCATGCAAAGAATGTTGTTGAAACTTCTAAAATATAATTTTAATATAATCTATGTACCTAGTACGCAAATGTACTTAGCAGATACTTTGTCTTGTGCATTTTCTACTAACACTTGCATCAAAGATGATCCTGAAATGTTAAATGTCGTCCATCAAATCTCAAAATATTTACCTATGAGTGAAAGGAGAAAAAGCCAGTTCGAACAAGAAACTAGAAATGATCCAGAATTAAAAATAGTTCTTCAACATATAAAAGAAGGTTGGCCAGAGAGCACAAAGAAAATTCCACAGAATATAAAATGTTATTACAAGTTAAGAAGTGACTTACATACTAACAACGGATTAGTTTTTCTTAGTGACAAAGTTGTAGTTCCAAAAATTCTGAGAAAGGAAATGTTACAACTTATTCATGAAGCACACTTTGGACTGGAGAAGTGCAAAAAGAGAGCCAGAGAGATCATGTACTGGCCTAAAATGAATTCTGAGATTGAAAATTTAATTTCCCAATACAGGGTTTGTGAAAAATTTAAAAGAGTCAATAGCAAAGAGCCACTTCATCCTCACGACATTCCTTACAGACCATTTGAAAAGATTGGTGCTGATTTGATGAGTTTTGGAAACAAGTCTTTCTTAGTTTTGATTGACTATTATTCAAAGTGGTTGGAAGTTTGTGAACTTAATGATAAGTCTGCAAATGAAGTTATTGACAAGCTGAAGTCTATTTTCGCAAAATTCTATGTTCCAGATAAAGTAGTCTCAGATAACATTCCATTTAATAGCTACTTATACAAACAATTTTCCAAAGAATGGGATTTTGAATACGTCTTCATAAGTCCACACTATTCACCTAGTAATGGTATGGTGGAAAGAGGAGTAGGAATAGTCAAATCTTTATCCAGAAAAGCAAAGGAGGATAACAAAGATTATCATGTAGGTTTAATGGAGTACCGAAATACCCCCATTGCAGGTATAGATCTCTCTCCGGCTCAAATGATGTTTAACCGAAGGCTCAAAACTAAGTTACCCATAACCAGTAAATTATTAAACGCACAGCTTTTCAGTAATATAAGAGAAAAATTAGTTCACAGACAGAATAAGCAGAAGTTTTATTACGACAAAAATGCTCATTCGTTACAAGATCTCAAAGCAGGAGATAATGTGACAATAAGAAATTACGCAAATAAGACTTGGGAACCAGCTCAAATAGTACATAAGTTAAAATCTGTTCCAAGATCCTATATAGTTAAAAATAGTTATGGTAAAACGTTAAGAAGAAACCGTAGAGACATCAGGAAAGTAAATTCGCAGTTTAAAAAACAAACATATCAAAATATTTCCGCATCAAATGATAATATCAATGAAATTCCTGATAATAACAGCAGCCTTAATGATGATGGAGGTACTCACACTGATATCAGCAATAGAACAACTGTGAACAATGATAACTGTATTCGAACCAGAAGTGGAGGAATATCAAGGCGTCCTGCTTATTTAAAAGATTATGTAACTTAATCTTATTTTGCTTTTGTACTTAAAATTTTAAATAACTTATTATCTTAAAAGGGGGGATGTTAGATGTAACTGTGAACCGCACGCAATAGTAATGCACGTACAGTCGTTTTCCAAATGTTTAAATTATTAGTTGGTTTTAAATAAATGTATTGTGTTGTTTTGTACATGTTTGGCTCCTATTTTTAATATCGCTCTCTAAATGAATAAACCAACTGACACAAGGATCCTTATAACATTGAATATGACTAAATTTTATCGAGCGTTATGTGCTGTACACCAATCGGATAGAGAAAAATTTACTGAAATTCAGTGTGCTACTAAATTTGGGTTTTCATAAATTGTCTTGGGCAAATTGTGTATATACATTTGAAAATGATATTGTGTTAATTCTTTATGTTGATGACATTGTTGTGTTTTGTAAAAATGAACAATATTTAAATACTGTCGCTTCAAAACTCCAATCTAAATTTTGATATAAAAATGCTAGGAAAAACTAGTAAACTTCTAGGAGTTGAATTTGAAGAAAGCAACGGTAATTTGTTCATTCACCAACAGACATACATCAACAAAGTATGTGATACTTATAAGAATTTCAATTTCCCAATTGTTTCATTGCCTATAGGAGTTGGCCAGTTTTTTCAAAAACCCAATGTCCGGATTCAAAAGAAGAGATTGAAATGGTTTCTAAATTTCCCTATCGTAACATTTTAGGCTGTATTGCTTTTGTTGCGAGTAGAACAAGGTCGGATTTAAGTTACGCCGTAAATACCTTGTCACAATTTCAATCGAATCCAGGACTTATACATTGGAATGTTCTACTAGGGTATTTAAGCTATACATGCTCGTTAAAACTCTGTTTATCGAATGTTTCCGATTTGAAAATTGAATGTTTCAGCGTCGCTGACTTCGCTGCAAATCGCGATGACAGAATTTCAATCGGTGGTATGATTCTTTTTATCGACAAGTCTCCCATAATTTGGAAAACATTCAAGCAAAAATGCGTCAGTTTATCCACTATGGAAGCGGAGTATGTGTCGTTAACAGAGGCAGCGAAAGAGCTTATCTGGATTGTTCGCATTTTGAATGAAATTGTAAATTTAAAGTTAATCAACTTGAAACCTAATTTCAAATTACTCTGTGACAATCAAGCTGCAATAAACTTTTCAAATTTTTCGATAGAGAACTGTAGAACTAAGCATATTGATATAAAATTGCATTTCTTGAGAAATTTAATTGATGAAAATTTGTTTGATTTAAATTACGTTAATACGAAACCTTTAAATAAAGTAAAATTAAATTCTTTTTTGAAAACCTTTTTGGTTTAAAAATTTCCAAGTCCAACAGCACTTGAGTGTTTCTTGGCAAATTTTACTACAAACAAAGCTTTTCTTGAACAAATGTAATTACTTCGTCTTTGAAAATGGAATTTGGTATATTTATACTTGTTCATATGTATTTTTGTATTGTATCTTTCATTTTCTCGTACGCCTACACTGTTAAAAAAATTCCTGAAATTTTACGGTAAAAGTTACTGGCATCCATGTTGCCAGTAACTTTTACCATAAAATCCTACGTTACTGTAAAATTTTGCGGTAGAATGAACAAGAGTTAGAAAACGCAAAATTCTAACTGCAGGTTCGATCTCGAGACCCAGGGCCGATCCTAGGGTGTCGGCCGCCCGTGTGCAAAGACCTAATGTGCCGCCCCTCAAGAGTAATTTGCATATTTTGACTAATCTTTGACGTCCATATAAATATTTCTTCAAATTTCAATATCGAGTTCTAAATTAAAAAAAAAAACAAGAATGATGAACTTATAAAAAGGAAGAAAAGTTTTATACAGTAGACCCTTGTTTCACACGGGGGTTACGTTACACGAAAATGCCGCGTAAATAGAAACCGCGTAAATTGAGACCTAGTACTAGTGTTAAAATAGGGGTTTGGTACCGTAGATGACAAAATACTTCATTCTAGTGATGACTAATTGTGTAATAAGTTTAATGTGTACTTATATCGACTTCTTTGCACAACATGCATAAAGAAAACATAATTTAGTTTTCTGTTTATAAAGAGGAACTGACTATGATAGTCTTTTGGCAGTCATTACGAATTTTTCTCTGTAATTCTTTGCAGAACATTATCGCATCCATGACCACTTGCGTCATTTCCATGATAGAATTTTTCCTTCACTAACAAATCAGGCAGTTCATTTCTATTGTCTAGGAATCCTTATATATTATTTCTGTAGCCTGTTTTTGGTTTCTACGCCAGATTTTCCTCAATTCTTGATCGATTTCTTTGATTTAGGCCTTATTTTAAAGCTTATGGTGCTGGCTACTGACGAAAAATAGACCCACGGTCTAAAAATTGTTTTTTTCAGCCGAAAAACCTGTTTTAAAGAACCAGAATGAGGTTTTCGGTTAAATTTATAACTTTAATTTGCGCTACGACCGACAGAGCTGAATAGCTTGATCGGCAGAGCGTTCTCTTCATAACCAGGAGAATGCGTGTTCGGGCCCACGTCCGGACAATCTGCAACAAAAAATTAGAGAAATATCGCGCATTACATGAACACTTAATTAAGTGAATAACAACTATGAAGGAATAGAATAAATGTGAAGGAACCGCTCCTTGCTGATATGAAAACTTGAAGCGACTTTGTGCTAAATTACTTCTGAATTGTACTTTTTTTTTTTTTTCTTTTTAAGCTTTGGCTCTGGTAAGAAAATTAAAGCATAATGTAAGCGAAAATATAAGTAACAGGTTTAAGATTTCAGACTAAAATACAATTGTTTTTTGTTCAGAAAAAAATAATAATAAATCGTATATTGAAATATATATTCTTCTAATGAGTTGACTCTTTGTACAAATAAAAAAATTACTACCTCAATTTGAAGGGTAAAATACATATTTTTTCTTCTTTTTGCAAAAAAAAAAAAAAAACCAATTCCTTTATCACATTTTTATTACATTCGAAAAGCTACACTTAAAAAAGAGCATAGTTCAATTTATTTTGTATTTTAACCGTGCTGTTAATTGATGAACACGTGCTGCCATCTAAGTCATAATGGTTTAAGCAGCCTGCGGTAACAAATTGTAAAAATTTTCAAGAATAAAAAAAAAATTTCTTCAATATCTTATCTTATATATTATTCCCTTCTCATTTTAAAACTTATCAGGCAGGCTAATGAAGAAAAATAGACTTACGGTCGAAAAATCAAGTTTTTGAAAACGCCCCTTGCTGTTTCAAAACCTCGATGCAGCCTGTAGTTCTTATGCATTTTTTAAAAGCAAAGTTCTAATGCAGTTTTCCATTTTTTACGTCGCTTTCGGCAAAAAAAAAAAAAAAAGCCTGTGTGTGTGTTCATATTTTAATAAAGCTTAAAAGCACTGGACTTAGTTGTTTGGTTAAATTGATAAGTTTTTTTCGGTAGAGCGTTCGGCTATAAACTATCTGAACTTCGGGCAAGTTAGGGCTGTGCGATATAATATCAAATTTATATTAGTATTGCGCATTACATGTACTCATAACATACAAACGTAATAAAATAAATGCAGTAGGAATGCTACTTGGTGTTTCGACTCCTTTATTCAGGCTACAGTTATCATTCGGATAAGTTGACTGTTAATCGAAGGGTGTTCTTCCTTTTTTTAAGCTTTGACTACATCCAGACCACTCAGCATAATGCAAGCATAAAAAAGTATTAGATTTACCTAAAGGAAATCCTTTTTGTGCAGAAAAACATTTTTATTGTATGCTGAAATGTAGATGATTCTAATAGCAGTGTTCGACCTTTTGTACAAATGAAAAAATACTACGGCAAATTAAAAGTACGAGTTTCAACCAGTAAACCTTTAATTTTTTATTCGCGCGAATACGATATAAAGCATTAAAATTATTATCAACTTCATTAGCAAGAAATCATCTTCTACTCCTCTGCTTTCTGCTGAAAAAAAAAAAAAACATTTTGTCTACGTTCGAAAAATTACACTTAAAAAACGGACTCAGTTCAACTGGTTTTGGTTTTGAATTTTAAGTGGTCAGTTAAAAGAGAAACATGTGCGGGCATTTAAGCCGTAACGGTTAAAGCAACCTTCTATGTGAAACAGTTCAATATTCAAAGATAAAAACACTTATTTTCAATCTAATTTATTACTTTTCTAGAATATTCGTTTCAATTGCTACGTGAGATTTTTGTCATTCTTTAATCAAATTCCATGCTTTACGAATAATTTTAAATCGTATCATGCTGGTTAATGACAAAACATAGAAGCATGATCTTATTATTATTATTATTATTTTTTTTTTTTTTGGCAAAAAGCTTTTTTGCTGTTTTTTACTACGCATTCCTTCAATGAATAGCTTTCGAAAGGGAAGGCGCAATCGCTAGGTTTGTTTGGGTATCAGGCTGTTAATCAGAATGGCGCCAATTCGAATCCGTGCTAATAAATATCTCTTTAATGTTTCTTTTTTTCCCGTCAGATGCTCACATGGGCAGGACTGTATTTGCCACAACCTGTTTTTTTACATGCACAATTATTGCTTTTCATGAGTCACTACTCACCCACACTTTTAATGATATTTATGTTTGAATTGAAAATATGTACGACCAAAAGGTGAGCGATGATCAAATTATCACAACGTTGTATTTAACGAGGTTTTGTTACTGATGTTTTAAATTGCATGCCTTCTCTTCTGCGCTTACTTTTTTTTCGGTTCTTCTTCATAATGTTCTTCCTTTGAAATTCTTAAAGGGCGAAATACCTTATGAAACGATTCGAAGCACAGTGCGGAGTTCCGCACGGGTCGACTAGTGGCTCAAAATTTTCAATGTGAAGGTTTTTGGTTGTGTGTCATCGATGTCGGTATCCTCGTTAGTTTTGACCGCCTTTGTCACTCCTAAAAGCTCTTCTTCCAGTGAGTTCTGAACTGTGTGAGTTTACTAACTCTACTTCTGGAAAGAGCTCTGGAACTAATCGCACAAAATGTCTCCAGTGGCCCAAGCTCGATTATTAGCACGCCAAAATGCAGTTTATTACGTGTAATCTACAATATTTAGGAGTTTGGATTTTGGAAGAGGGGAAAATTTTATCTGTTTGCATTTCCTCATCCGCGTAAAATAAAATAAAGGTGTCAGATCCTAAACCGTGTATATTCGAAACCGCGTAAAATAAACTCGCGTAAAACGAGGGTCTACTGCAGTAAGAAATTCCTTAGATACAATTTATATCTTTGAAGAAAGTAATGATTACCAAATTCAATTAGTCGTAAAAACGCATTTCATAGCCTGTCTTCGGTGACATCAGAGAAAGAACGGAGGAGGGGGGGTTGCTCCCAGAAAATTACCGAAGTTGGCGTACGAAAAATAGTTTTAGTAATCTTTGGTTGTGTTTGGTTGCAAGGAGAAAAGAGTCGGGTATATTCAAGGTGCATGGAAGAAATTTTCAAAATTGACGTCAAATATCGCTATTTTTGGAACTTTTTCGAGACTTCAGGGGAAAAGCAATGTTGGAGTTCTTTTCTAAAATTCTTTCAAAATCGAAATCAATTTGAAGCTTTATTTGTAACCGTAGCTTAGGAAAGATCAGCGCTCTTCCAGAAAATTTTCTAAAACTGAAGTTTTAAACAAGCAGATTTGTGTTATCTTTGTTGTCGTTGCTAGAGGGAGGGAGATTCAAGCATCTCTCATTGAAAGGTTTCGAAATTGAAGTTTAAAACGCAAATTTAGGCTGTCTTTGGTGACGGCAGGGGATCTGGCGGCTTTCCTCCTGCAATTTCTCGGCACTATTGCTTCAAAAATCCATTTTTGGCTATATTTGAAAACGATAGGGGAAACGTGAAAATATTCCGAAAAAAAATATTTTTCGGAACTAAAATCCCTTTTAGGCTATTTTTGGGAAGGAAGGGTTTTGGAGCTCCCAAGCGGATATTTTTTAAAGTGCAGATTTATGCTATCTTTGGTGACGTTAACAAAACTGGGAAGCTTCGGTGGATCTTTCGGATATTTTTCGATATTAATATCTGAAAAACACAACTATAGACTTTTGTCCATCTCACTTCGACCATTGATGGGTATATGCTGTACCGGCGTGAAAAGTTGCATATGGATTTCGGGGCCCTCCATCGCAAAAATTTCGAAAAAGAAATATGAAAAAGGTCCTTAAGCAATTTTTGATGACATTAAGAAGGGCTGTCCTCCGAAAACACATTTTGGATTTTAAAGTCAACATTTTCAGGCTATGTTTGATTAAGTTAAGTTGGAAGGGGTGAATCAGATTTAATTGGGTCCTTAAGATCGGTGGTTCAAACAGCAAAATTTTCCGAAACCTTAAAAACGCCATTTTAAGCCTTCTTTAGTCTCGTCAAAGAGGTCATGGCATCCTTTTGGATGTTCGTTTTGGAGCTACGTTTAAACTTACTACCCTGGGGCAGTTCATTCGTGATTTTAATTCGAAAAAATGCTGTAAAGGGGGAAAATTACAAAATTTTAGTTTGTCATTCATATAGGTTTGACTCTCAGGGGAGTCTCAATTTTCCACTGTCTCTCCAAGCATCCGCGATTGTTGAAAACATAATTTGTTGTTCGAAATGCTTGCGAGAGTATCTAATCAGTATAGCATTTTTGAAATATAACATAAAATATGTCTTCATTGTTTAGGTCTATAAAAGCTTGGGGGCTAAACATTAGTGGCCGCCCTGGACCCTGAATACTCTTTTTAGAAGGCACCCTCTCATGCTTCAGGAGGAGGCCATTTCCCTCATCTCCCCTCCCCTGTATCCATGCCTGATTACCGGTTCTGTCATAAATTTTGCAACCAAATGAAGCATGTGTGTAAAGAGTAGATATTAATGGACAATAAACCAACACAATGTACCTTAACAATTTATTTTTCTTAAACTATGCTATGCTGTCGGAAAATCGGCACTTACTTTAATAATTAAACATTTAAAATTCAGCACATTTATTTGACTTATTATAAGTTATCTTTTGAGAAATTCTCGAGAAATTTCGCTTGATTAAAAGAACTATATGATGCGGCCTACGGCCGCCCCTTGCTTTGGCCGCCCTTGTGCGGTGCACACTCTGCACACCTGCTAGGATCGGCGCTGTCGAGACCTTCGGATTGGCAGTCGGCTTTGCTACCCACCATACGAGTTAGGACACATGAGTAAGGAGAAATACGGTGTTACGTGCTTTGCACAAGTCACTTGGTGCATCAATTGGCGCTGCAATCATTTTTTTTCGGTACAATTACTGTAATTTTTTAACCGACTTCAAAAAGGAGGCGGTTATCAGTTCATACCGTATGTATGTTTTTTTTTTTTTGTTTGTCCACTCATAGCGTCTCACCTAGTGAACCGATTTTGATGATTCTTTTTTTAATGGATAGAGGATGGCTCAACTTAGGTCCCATTACTTTGTTTGACCATATTTGTTCTTTAGATAAAAAGTTATGGGCAAAAAACAGTAAATTTCCCTATTAAATGATTAAAATCATATTGTAGCGGAGTTCGCTCTTTTCATCCGTGGATAGCGGTGGCTCAGTGGTAGAATTCTCGTCTCTCACACAAGCAACCCGGGTTCAAATCCCGACTAGGACAAAGTGAATTTTACTAAAATTTCGTTTCTACTGTTTCCCGTATTTTCTCGAATGTTCTATTAATTTCTGTATCTTTTCAAGTCTGGAAAGTTCCAGCACTTTTTCAAGTTGTATATAAGGAGATGTAACGTTCATTCGTGGTTCTGAATAAAGATCTCGAGTTGAGACTAACGAGTATTCGCTTCATTTGGCTTTCACATTGTCTTCGTTATCTTCATCTGCGCGACAGTATGAAACTCATTGTTATAAAAGTTTGGTGCCATATAACTGTAACATTAATAGTAATTGTAATGATAATTTTGAATAAAGGCTTTTCTAAAGCAATACAGTGATATAGAGCCGCACTTCTTACTAGGTAACTTCTTACTTTTACTGAAATATCTACATTTACACTAAAAAGAATAAAATAAAAAAATTTTGAAAAAAAAATAGAACCGACTTCAAAATTGCTCTAAAAAGTGAAAAATAATTTTATTCTTTAAACACCTTCGATAATACTTTTAAACATAATTTTTGAAGTTGGCGCAAAAACGATCGATAAAATCATTCACAGCCATAACTCAACTACAAGTATAAATTTAACCAGGTCCAGTTTCTTCACTACCACATGCATTACGCATTGATGACAGCATATTTGAGTAACGATATAAATGTTTTGTTCCTAAGTTTGGATGATTTTTTGATAAAAATATGAACGAAGCATGGTTACAATGGATTTTACTTTTTGTTTTTGCGCCAACTTCAAAAATTATGTTTAAAAGTATTATCTAAGGTGTTTAAAGAATAAAATTATTTTTCACTTTTTAGAGCAATTTTGAAGTCGGTTCTATTTTTTTTTTCAAAATTTTTTTATTTCATTCTTTTTAGTGTAAATGTAGATATTTCAGTAAAAGTAAGAAGTTACCTAGTAAGAAGTGCGGCTTTATATCACTGTATTGCTTTAGAAAAGCCTTTATTCAAAATTATCATTACAATTACTATTAATGTTACAGTTATATGGCACCAAACTTTTATAATAATGAGTTTCATATTGTCGCGCAGATGAAGATAGCGAAGACAATGTGAAAGCCAAATGAAGCGAATACTCGTTAGTCTCAACTCGAGATCTTTATTCAGAACCACGAATGAACGTTACATCTCCTTATATACAACTTGAAAAAGTGCTGGAACTTTCCAGACTTGAAAAGATACAGAAATTAATAGAACATTCGAGAAAATACGGAAAACAGTAGAAACGAAATTTTAGTAAAATTCACTTTGTCCTAGCCGGGATTTGAACCCGGGTTGCTCGTGTGGGAGACGAGAATTCTACCACTGAGCCACCGTTATCCACGGATGAAAAGAGCGAACTTCGCTACAATATGATTTAAATCATTTAATAGGGAAATTTATTGTTTTTTGCCCATAACTTTTTATCTAAAGAACAAATATGGTCAAACAAAGTAATGGGACCTAAGTTGAGCCATCCTCTATCCATTAAAAAAAGAATCATCAAAATCGGTTCACTAGGTGAGACGCTATGAGTGGACAAACAAAAAAAAAAACATACATACGGTATGAACTGATAACCGCCTCCTTTTTGAAGTCGGTTAAAAATAAACTTAAAATGTTTCATTCAATTTTTCAGAAACTTTTTCAGCTCTGAAATATGTATTTTTCATAATATTTTTAGCTGTAAATCTCAGATCACGTTTTGTTAACTTTGCTGGTTAACCTTTTCTTACCTTGTTTTCGATCAGAATCTTTTCTTTAAAGCATTTTATCAAGAACTTCACTATAGAATGATATAAATTAACCAATTTAGAGACATTTCAAACCAATTTACGGCTACTGTGAGGGAAAAAAATCAAATTTCGAATCGTGTTTGTTGTTTTCTACGTATACCTACCATTTAAAAATAATAGGCAGAATATTAGGGAATAAATAAACAAAATATTAAAGGCAAATGACTTTACAGTGTCATTACAATGTAAAAAAATATAAAAAACCACATATGATAATTTTAATTATGAATTTATTCGAAAATATTTCAGTGTACAATGACTTTTGTGGTGGTTTTTTTTTTTTTTTTTTTTTTTTTTTTTTTTTTTTTTTTGTCTCTTCGTTTTTTGACAAATTTCAAAAATAAAATCTGGAAATATTTAAAAAAAAAAAAAACTACTGGGTTTTATTCAAAATGGCATAGGAATGGTGTGAAAAAAAATGGACTTCAAATTCGAATTCAGTTTGGTTATTTTGGTTTTGCTACAAAATTTCTAGTTGTACGAACACTTTTGGGAGCCACTGTAAATGAAATAAAGCCAGTGGATAACTAAGGGCTATAGCAAACAACGTGCTATAGCAAAATCCTTGTCGACAAATAAAATCTTTGTTCATCAAAATTTTTGAGCTTGGATGAAACATGACTCCCATTTGTTCAAAAGAGGCACCATGAAATTTTAGCTAAGAGTAAGTCACATGATAGAGAATATCAAGTGGTGAGAGAGATGGGGTGAAAAACAGCTGCGTTGTGTCAGTCCTGAGGGGGTTTTATGTTTCTCCTGTGATAAAAAATAATTTAAAAAAATAATTTGACCTTTGACATCTTGAATTCAAATTATGTTTTCGCAATCACGAGTGTGTGTGTGTATGTAGGTGTCTGTGTGTGTGGGGTGGAGGGTATGTGTATGTGTGTGTAGGTATGTGTGTTTGTGTGTGGGGGGGTGTTTATGTGTGGGTAGTTGTGTGTGTGTATGTGTTTGTGTCTGTATGTGTAGGTGTCAGTATGTATGCATGTGTGTGTAGGTGTATGTGTATGTGTAGGCAAGTAAGTGACGCAACCTGGAGACGGTTTTCGCTAGAAGAGCAGCTTCGTGAGGCGGTCGGTCGACGGTGGTGCTGCAGAAGGAGACGAGGAAGAAAAAAATCATAAGAATTCAAAACTATCAAGTGAGAACAATAAGCAATCGTGATTGCTCAAAACAATTCTCTTTTTGGATAACTTACTATTACGTACGGTGTTCAATTAGTAATAAGACTAATTTTACTGTCGCGAAACCATTCATCGGAATATTAATTCCTGTGGTATGAGAAATGTCAGTTGATTCAGATGATTCTGAACTACTTTCTAAAAAAGGTCAAAAGTGTTATGTAATTTATTGACGACAACCTTCCCCTATATGAGGATTCTCGTGTTTAATATTGTAGCCTGTTTCTTACTTTTTTTTTTCTTTTTTGTAGTTCTCTCTGATATTTATTTCGTGACTTACTTTTTTTTTTTTTTTTAATGTAACCTGAAGTACAGATTAAAAATTATTTTTTGTTTTATTTTTGTTTTATTTTTTGCTTTATTTTCACCCCACGCTTGGAGAAATGATATTTCTGTTTAGAATTTGTGCACTATTTCACGTAAGTTCAATTTTGCAAACTTACTATCGTAACAAACAGTTAATTTTATTACATAGTAAAATTTAATAACTTAACTTTGTGACGTGCTGAAATGGAACCAGCGGTTATTGGAATGTAAAAGAAATCTTACCATTCGGCAACTGAGAAATATTTTACAAAATCTAATTGAATTGCTTTATACATCTAAACCTGAATGAAGATTTTTTGATTCATTCTACATAGCCATATTTTCTTATTTTTAGATGACTTTAGTTATTTTTCCTTCAAAGAATATTGCTGATCTAATGAAACATTTTGAATGTACGTTTCTCTCTACGTACTCTTTGCCGCAAAGCGAAGATGTAGGCATTGCTCGGAGCAGGAAATGCGTTTCAGGTTACCATTGAAAACAGACGGAATATTTAGGCGAATTGAATAAAGGGGGGATTCTCACAAACAGGATAGGAAACATTCCACTATAAGAGCCATAAGTCTTCCATTGAGTTCCAGAAAATAGTCGCTTTAGTAACCAGCAATATGAAAAATAGTCTCCAAAATAATAACCATGTGTCGAAAATGGTTTCTAGAATAGTTCTCCTAAATAAAAAAAATAGTATTTACATAATAGAGTAATGCAATGACATTTCGATAAATAGACATTTCTTCAGACTACCCTGTTAAATGAAGTGCTTGTTTGGTGTGTGCTGTGTAACCTGCGTAATGGCTCTAATATAAGTTATTAAAGTCATTCCGCATCAAACTTTTTTGAATAAAAAAATGTAAAAGGTTTTCACTTATTAGAGCTAAATACTTAAAAAATAAATAGAAGTCTATAATTGATTTTTCTTCTTTTCTCAAAACGAAAAAGGTTAATGAGATGAAAAACGATTTTAGATTTAATTTTTTCTCAAGTACTATATATATATATATACTAGAGGACCCGACAGACGTTGTTCTGTTAAAACTTTGTAAATTGAAAAGTTAAAAAAAATTCAATAAACTACCAAGTGTTTGAACCGTTCTGCTGAAAAAAAATTCAGTGACTAAAAGTACTTCTTTTGACTGAAGGAAACAACCTCACTGTTTGCTTCTGCCACTATCAGCAAGGCCTTGGCCGAAGTACTTCAGGCCTTGGTCTTTGGCGCTCACAAATTTGGCGACAATTGGGAAAATTGCTAAGACTCCTAGCTTTTAAACTCTTCCCGCAATTTCTACATTATATGGGGGAATTATCATAACGTAGATCGTAAAATATGCAGAATTGGCGAAAACATTTCCCCATTCGTTAAATTCCGACGCGCCAAGTTTGTGGGCCTTTAAGAAATTAAAATGAAGCGAAGCTAAAAGACGTAACCATGGCAATGCGAAACAAAACATCAGTAATTTTGTTGGAGATTAGATTTATTTGAACTTTATTTTTAACGGCTTGTAACTTTTTTTCCTTTGGAGATAGAAGGTTACTTTTTCGACCATAGGTCGAGATATTTCTGGAGTAAAAAATGTCGCTTTTCCCGACGGTGTCAAAAAAGAAAACTGTGGGACAATTCCTTCACTTTTTATTGATAGATTTAATGAAGAAAGTATTGCCAAAATTTCAGTTAAGCCTAAAAAAGTTCGAGATAAAAACGCAAATTGCTCCCGTCATAATGAAGTTAGAGCATTGAAACAAATTGCTTAGAACGCGGAAAATTCTACCCTTTTCAACGATATAAAATATTAATATGTGCAAGTAATTTTTCACCCCTTTAATAGCCAATAATAGGCAATTTACGTGAAATTTGGGCCTAAATTGGAATAAAAAAAAGAACTATTTATCGGATTTTTTTCGAATTATAGCCTATGTTACTCAGTAAGAAAGCCTTTCATATAGTGAAGGAATTTTTCAAATAGGTGCAGTGGTTCCGGAGATTACCTCGAACATATAAACACACAAAATTTCGTCCTCTCTCTTTATAATATTAGTACTAGCTGCGTGCCCGGCGTTGCACGGGCTACCTAAAAAATGTAAGAGCAGTCCAGTTGATGCCTTTGTAGTACACTGACACTAGTTTCTAACGCGTTAAGGAATAAATAAATGCGCGTAAAGCAAGGTTTGCAAAACACCAGTAAAACATATTTTTGCCAAAACACCTCATCAACGTTAATAATCGTTATCAATGATACAAGTTATGAGTACATTTTCAGTCAGCACAAAAGGGGAAAATATATGCATTATCAACTATAATCTTTACTCACGTTAAACTGAATTACATCTGATAGACTATATCGGAAATATTTATGCACAATAACAATCCGCTTTTTACATAAAATAGTCTACTACCCGGCGTTGCCCGGGTGTTTATTAATGCAACATACCACTCAGATAAATATTTGGATGGATTCTATCCACATGGTCGTACAAGAATTACATCAATCCGTTTTCCAGGTACAAACCCTCAAAGAACTCAAATAACTTGTAAATCACTCATTTACTTTACGACGTGCACGGTCCTCCTCGAAAATATAAGTTATGTCAAGTGACGCGAGTTCAATACTCAGACTTGAACCAAAAAAAAAAAAAAAAAAAGGCCAGCGAAATTTTGCTGCATTTTACGGCAAAATAATCGAAAAGTAAACAACTTAAACACCCTGTGATTACAGGAAAAGCCTCAAAACAAAAACAAGAGTTTTACCTGTTCTTATTCGAGAAAAAAAAATGGCAACAGATCTTTCATCTCAATGATTTTCTTCACCGCTATACATTTTAATAAAAGCGTTGTTGCGGAAAGTTGAGATGAAGCACTGAATAATAATTTGAATGGAGGAAAGCCTTCGAAAAATAGGGATTTGATTTTGAAATCTAAGAGTCATAATTAATAGTTTTTAATTGATATCTCCGCTAATTATTATCAGAGGATTATGTTAAATAGCCAAACATGAAGACGGGAAGATTACGAATCCATCGATACCTGGTTCGATGGTCAGTTCACTGTCGTTCGGGAGAAGAAGCTTGGACATAGATAGATAGATAGATAGATACTCAGATTTTATATGTATAAGACTAGCTGCGTGCCCGGCGTTGCACGGGCTACCTAAAAAATGTAAGAGCAGTCCAGTTGATGCTTTTGTAGTACACTGACACTAGTTTCTAACGCGTTAAGGAATAAATAAATGCGCGTAAAGCAAGGTTTGCAAAACACCAGTAAAACATATTTTTGCCAAAACACCTCATCAACGTTAATAATCGTTATCAATGATACAAGTTATGAGTACATTTTCAGTCAGCACAAAAGGGGAAAATATATGCATTATCAACTATAATCCTTACTCACGTTAAACTGAATTACATCTGATAGTCTATATCGGAAATATTTATGCACAATAACAATCCGCTTTTTACATAAAATAGTCTACTACCCGGCGTTGCCCGGGTGTTTATTAATGCAACATACCACTCAGATAAATATTTGGATGGATTCTATCCACATGGTCGTACAAGAATTACATCAATCCGTTTTCCAGGTACAAACCCTCAAAGAACTCAAATAACTTGTAAATCACTCATTTACTTTACGACGTGCACGGTCCTCCTCGAAAATGAAAGTTATGTCATGTGACGCGTATTTAACAATCAGGCTTGAACAAAAAAAAAAAAAAAAAACAGCAAAATTTTGCTGCAGATTACGGCAAAATAATCGAAAAGTAAACAACTTAAACACCCTGATTACAGGAAAAGCCTTAAAACAAAAGCCTAATTTTATTTCTTTATATTCGAGAAAAAGAAATGGCAACAGATCTTTCATCTCAATGATTTTCTTCACGCTGTAAATTTTAATAAAAGCGTTCATCCGGAAAGTTGAGTTGAAGCACTGAATAATAATTTGAATGGAGGAAAGCCTTCGAAAAATAGGGATTTGATTTTGAAATCTAAAAGTCATAATTAATAGTTTTTAATTGATATCTCCGCTAATTATTATCGGAGGATTATGTTAAATAGCCAAACATGAAGACGGGAAGATGACGAATCCATCGATACCTGGTTCGATGGTCAGTTCACTGTCGTTCGGGAGAAGAAGCTTGGACATAGATAGATAGATAGATAGATAGATAGATACTCAGATTTTATATGTATAAGATGATATATATATTAGAATGGTCCTTATTTTTGAAGTTGCAGATATTTTACGCGACGCCCCCTCAATTTGTTCCATTATACAAATAAATGATCCTTGCAAAATTGTAAGTCAATCCATGAATATTAACACGTGCCCCTAGGACCCCCTTTTCTTGAGTTTCGAAGAAAAAATTGCGGATTTTCTCATTTTTATGTAAAAATATTCTAACGTTTTATATTTAGAGTAATTTTGAACCTCAATAGGTGCTGCTACTTCCAACTGACCATTCTCTCGCATTCGTTCTGTAAAATTTAACATGTACACCAATGGCCTTGGGTCAAGCGTACCGCTTTTCTGCACCTGTTCAAACCAAGCGGCAAGGGAACGTTTCCTCCCACCAAGGTAAACACAAAGGATTCTATAGGCCATTAATGAATGATCTTTGACAACAACAAATTGCCTCCTCCAGGCTTTGGGGGTGTTGATTTACAAAATTCCCTGTGTAAGTAATAGGTGTGGCAAACAGAGTCGCAAGGTTTCAATGCTATAAATATAAACAATTGCAATTATATTTTAATTCACTGTTCTTTAGTTATAAACATACCTAAATGCTTATGCAATTTTTAATTTTTAAAGTATAAATTTCGAAAGGTCCTCGATTACTCCTAACATAAAAATATACTGTATTTTACATAGCTAAAATATAAATTTTAAAAAATTTTGAAAAAAAATAGAACCGACTTCAAAATTGCTCTAAAAAGTGAAAAATAATTTTATTCTTTAAACACCATCGATAATGCTTTTAAACATAATTTTTGAAGTTGGCGCAAAAACAAAACGTAAAATCCAGTGTAACCATGCTTCGTTCATATTTTTTTTCAGAAAAGCATCCAAAGTTACGAACGAAACATTTATACCGCTATTCAAATATGCTGTCATCAATGCATAATGTATGTGATAGTGAAGAAACTGGTCCTGGTTAAATTTATAGTTTTATTTGAGTTATGGCTGTGAATGATTTTATCTATCGTTTTTGCGCCAACTTCAAAAATTATGTTTAAAAGCATTATCGATAGTGTTTAAAGAATAAAATTATTTTTCACTTTTTAGAGCAATTTTGAAGTCGGTTCTATTTTTTTTCAAAATTTTTTTATTTTATTCTTTTTAGTGTAAATGTAGGTATTTCAGAAATAATAAGAAGTTACCATCACGAAACTTCAAATTTTTTTCTTAAAAATGCTCCATACTAAAAAAAAACTATTGACACGCGTTAAACTTTAAGCGATTGACACTAAAAACTTATCTTCGTTCCTCTCTGGAAATCATGCGTAGTTAATTTAATTATAACCATTTAAGTATTACGTTTTTCCTAACTAATTTACATTCCACAGCATCTAAGTTGCTCATGATGCAATCCTGTATTTTCTTACTTAGCCCCGATCATCTGTTATCGGCATAGATGATAACGATAAAAATACTACAGAGTAGTTGAGTCAAACCTAATGGTAGCATTGTGAAGGCTAAGCAGATCCTAATCACTGCATCACCTCGCTTCCAGGTTAGGTTTACCCCTACTATGGAGCAATAGCACTGAAGAAAGGAAGAGTTTGATAATTCACATAGTGTTACTATAAATCAGCAGGGTTACTAAAATAAAATTATTTACGCCAAAAATGAGACGACAGCGCCAGATTCCCCATTATCGAAATATCCCTTGAAGAAATTTGATGCTTGCTTCAGAGAAGCCTTCATTCAAAATTATCATTACAATTACTATTAATGTTACTGTTATATGGCACCAAACTTTTATAACAATGAGTTTCCTATTGTCGCGTAGATGAAGATAGCGAAGAAAGTGTGAAAGCCAAATGAAGCGAATACTCGTTAGTCTTAACTCGAGATCTTTATTCAAAACCACGAATGAACGTTACATCTCCTTATATACAACTTGAGAAAGTGCTGGAACTTTCCAGACTTGGAAAGATACAGAAATTAATAGAAGATTCGAGAAAATACGGGAAACAGTAGAAACGAAATTTTAGTAAAATTCACTTTGTCCTAGTCGGGATTTGAACCCAGGTCGCTCGTGTGGGAGGCGAGAATTCTACCACTGAGCCACCGTTATCCACGGATGAAAAGTGCGAACTTCGCTACAAAATCATTTAATAGGGAAATTGCATAAAATTTACTGTTTTTTGCCCATAACTTTTTTTTCTAAAGAACAAATATGGTCAAACAAAGTAATGGGACCTAAGTTGAGCCAATCCCTATCCATTAAAAAAGGAATCATCAAAATCGGTTCACTAGGTGAGACGCTATGAGTGGACAAACAAAAAAAAAAACATACATACGGTATGAATTGATAACCGCCTCCTTTTTGAAGTCGGTTAAAAAATCCAGATCGGAACAATGTAGAAATCTATAAATCAATTTTCTTTTATTTCAGTACATAGTCCTTTATTATCATCAAGTTCTTGCGATTCACAAAATTTAGAAACCGAAATGGGTATGTATCCTAACCTTCTGAACTTTTGTTTTCTACAGCTGGTTTACCACAATGCAAAAAAGCTTGCCAACTATTGATATCATCTTGCCTTTCATCACTGTTAGACAAATGCCATATTAGGGATAAAGATGTTGTTCATTTATTTACAGCCTATGTATCAGTAAATTTAAACCCAAATGACCTAGTGATCAATCTTACATTCCTTAAGAGAGCAAGAGAAAATCTTCGAGAGGTAAAATAAAATTTCATGAATTTAGATTTTGTACTTATTCACTGGGATACAAAGTTACATTCAGATGTAACACGAAAAAGAACGCCGTCATGATTACCGTGATAGATTCAGGTCCTAATATTGAACAGCTACTCGAAATTCCTTTTTGAAAGCTAAATCAAAGGTTATGTTCTAATCAGACAATTATAAATGCAAAAGCGTATACAAATATATGATTTCCTTTTTTTTCCCTACTGCTTTTACGATGCACTAATTGCGGTTTCTCTTTATTAGAAGTTCTGAAGATATTTTGATAGCTGGGGACTTAGCGCCAATTTTGTGCAGTAATCGTCTGTTTTTCCTATTTATCAGCAAGGTCAAAGTACATTAGCACTTGGTCTTTGGCGTCCTCAAATTTGTCGAAAATGAGGAAAATTTCTGACTCATCTCAAAATCTGACTGGAATTTCGAATTTATTCGAGGGGTTTATTATAACGTAAATCGTAAAATATACAGAATTGGCGAAAATATTTCACAATTGTTGAAATTATTGCTGCCATTTTTGCTCCTCCTGTAAAATTTTGCATTTAATTGAGATCTAAAGTTTTTATAAATTTTAAAGCTGGTTATTTTTTATTTTAAAGGCTTAGCTCTATAAATTTTAATTATCTGATGGATCATTTTTCATTTTAGTGGAACTTAAAGTATTCGCAACTCCAGCGCTCGAATACGCTACCTTGCGGTGATTTACAAAACTACCGGAAAAACTAAAACATTGCCACATTGCATTCCACGTATGTCTGTTGACTTAAACATAGGCAGTTTGTTCTGAGTATTTATTAACGCATTCGATGTGTCTTGGGTTGCTTCAGCAACAGAAAGTGTTCGAGCTCCTCAAAATAATGTTAGTTTTCATTATTTCCCTCTAAAAAGTGATTTGATTGAGAAAGGGTGAAAGCGCGTTAACACAGAAAACTCTGGATTAGCCAACTTGGATGACGTTATACCAGGTAAAAATTTTTATTGTTTTGTGTGAATTTGTAAGAATATGGGTTTTTTTTAAATCTTAAATTAATTTAACAAACCATATTTTACAGCAACATTTAGTTGGAATAGACAGTATGCAAAATTTTTTCTTGAATATATTATCGTAGAGCGAAATGAAAAATGTTTAACCGAAAAAGAATTTATTTTGTTGCTTTTATTCTCAGCTGAAAGGTTTCGCCAAATTTGTTTAGGGTTATAGTTTTAGTATTGTGCGAGCTAATTATCCTTGGCGAATTTCGCCCATGTTAGTTAAACCATTTTTATTTTTTATCATGAGTGGAATAAAATGGTATAAAGATTACAGAATTCGATAAGTAAAAAGAAATAATGGTAGATCAATTGAAAAGAAAACTACGACCATATATCCCAGAGAGTTTTTTTGATGATTTGTATAGCATGACATAATTAAATCATAACTCAGAAATTAGAAACATACCAAACAGAAAAATTTAAAATGAACCGATTCAGCAATTTGAGAAAAATAACTCAGCTACAAATGCAAAACAATTAGCGCTAGCCAAGCAAGGAAAGAAGTATCATCTTCTTTTGACAATAATTCGTAATATCATATAATTAAATTTTCTAGCATTAATTGTTATTCTTGTTAGGTCACAATTTTTACTTAGTTTTATCAAGAATTGATAAATATCGAATTCAACATCTTGGAAATGGCTGCTTAGAACTACGAACTGCGTATTTTGCATTAATTTCTAACGTTTAGTAAGCTTCATAAATTCTCATTTCTTTCTACGTGGGCCAGAATATCAACAAGACTTTGAAAATTAATTTAAAAAGAATAAAGCGAAAAAATCATGCATACGAACAAAATTTACTAGACTTATTAGCATTTTCTCCGTTACCACATGCGTTTGTTTTAGTTTTTTCGTCCGCCATTAGACAGTGACTGCAGTACTCGATGTTAAATCCCGGTTATCACAAATTTGTCATTTCAACTGCGCTTGCGCATGGACTTTGCTTTTTGGGCTTTCTGTTTTAAGATTTCGTGTTGCTTCTTTATATTTAGGCTGGGCTAGAGTACCAACAAATTAATTAATGCGATTAGAGTATTTTCACAGCAATTTCGGGATACATTATATGAAATTATGTGGATACGAATAACTGATAATCTTTATAAAGATAAGAGAAAAATTACATTTCAATATTTATTGGTTTGGAAATATTTATTTAACGTAAACGTAAAACACGTTATGTACTTCAAAAATGATCGGAATATTACAAATATCCGTCTTTTGCGGATATCTTACGTTAGGCGTTAACAGCTTAGTATTATACATTTTTATTTAGGTTGAGGGTTCGGCTTTGTATTGGAAGTGATGCTACAGATCGAGTACACTCTTCTGAGGTTAAAAATTTGGCCCTGAAAAGGGCCTTTGTTTGATAGAAAAATCAGACTCCGAATCCATAAATAATTAAGACGCAAAACTCAATCTTTACCGAGGCGTAAAAACTAAATCAAAGAAAGCTTTGTAATTTCTGATTTTTATCTGTTCTTATCTCATATTAACAAATTTAAACGTTTTTCATTAGTTTGAGCAAGAGTTTCGAAATCAGCTAAGTTCACGCGCAAGCGCAGTTGAAATGGCAAATTTGTGATAACCGGGATTTAACGTCGAGTGACTGCAGTGCCCCTATAGTTCGTTGGAGTTGCGAATTGTTTAAAGCCCCCATTTTGGTTAGATATTAAATTGTTAATTTTAAACTTCAACAACCTTGTTTTGGCAACGTTTGACGAGCCCTTTTGTTGTGATTTATTTGGCGAAATATTTTGCAATTGCGTGGTAAAGTGATGAGGCCGTGATGCTCATAAAAAATAGCGTAGTTTTTTGCTATTTTAATGAAGTTTTTTTGACTTTTTAGATTTTTCCCTTTACATGTGCATGAAAATCTATCTTTATGCCAAATTTCAAGTATGTGAGACACTTGAAAGTTCGTAAACATTTTGATGAGTGAGTGAGTCAGTGTAAAAAATGACACTTTTCAGATCTTAATAACTCCATAACTATAAGAGATATTTTCCTGAAATTTAGGATTATAGATCTGCTATGCAGCTCTATTAGACATACAAAATTTCAAGCACGCAGATTTAATAGTTTTTGAGAAATGAGGGGGTCAAAAGTAGCTTAAAATGGTTCGTGTAAGATACACACTGGCAGATGTGTCGCCTGATTTCCGAACTTGGCTGACACACTGCCGTGTCTCTAAATCTTAGATGATAGCTCTTTATTGCTAACTGCTCTAGCTGTAGTGTTTGATACAACGACTTGCAATACCAACCGTATAAATTGTGCACGCAATTTTTTAGAGCAGAAACTGAACGGTGATATATTACATTTGGATTGCCATCATCATGCACTTGAAATCGTACTGCAGAGTGTGTCCTTAAAGAGGTTCTTGCCTTTCTTAGTTCTAGATCAGATATTCAATTATTTAAGCGCTTCAAAACTTTGTGGAAAGATCTCCATCATTCAGAACTTAAAACATTTCCATCAAGTGCACATATCACTTAAATTCTAAAAGACGAAGTTGATGACATTATGGTTTGTAAAAAGCGGAATTGAGAAAGATTACAGAGAATTCTCGTAACTTGTAATAATATTTCCTGGTGAATTTTCTCCTACAGGGATATGTTTTCGTTAACCTGGAGCTTATCCCTGTGCCACATGGGTGGCAAAAGGAATTTTTGTTTGAAAATTTTTATGTTTAGGAAACAATTTAAATTGATCTTACATGAAAAGAAAGCCCTTCAAAGCTGTTTTACAATTAAATGCTGTATGAAGATATGGTTTTTCGCAGCAACCCAGTCTAGGCTCCTTTAAATAATATAATGTGTCTAAAAAAACTAGCAGCGTACAAAATGATGACAAACATGCAGCAGAAGCAGTGATTGGAAAATTCATAAATCACTTATGGTGTTTAGGGGATGAACTAGTAGCTTTGTCCGTATAGGATGAAGTAATTAACTTTGAAGATAGAAAAAAACTACTCCAAAAAATGCTTGTTGATAAGGAAGACGTGCCTGATGGCTATACAAAAATTTTCAGATAACAGTAGATGATTTGGAATACTTTTTTAGTAAAGATTTTCATATGTATAGAATCAATTACAAGTCAATAAAACTGTTTGATAAGTTACAAATACTAAAAGATTTTTTCCTATTTGATCCTGATTCACGACAAAATGAAGGAAGCTATTTAAATTGAAGAGAGATTGTTAAAATACTGAAAATTGTGAATGATACAATTGAAAGAGGAGCACAATTAATCGAAGAACTTCACAAGTAATTTAACAAATATGAGTCACAAAAATAATTGATTTTACAGACCGTCCAAGATTATCGGGAAAAAATACACACTATTGAGATACATTGAAAAAAGCGTACCATTAAGGAACGTTTCTAAAGCATTATTTCATTCTTATTCAACGTAAAATCTTTAAATGATATAAAATAATTAAAAAGATTAATTTTAGTGCTACCTCACTGTAAAAATATTTTGCAAACCTAGGAGAAACGATGTACTGGGTCTAAAGTAAAAACTCGAAGATTTGTGGGAAAATTATCAAAACTGTTAAAGTTCAGGCCTAGGGGCACGTGTTATTATTGACCGATTGAGTTCAAATTTTGCACGCGTTACTTTTTATTATAGTGTCACAAAACTAGGGGGGCGTCACTTGTTGAATTCCGAAAAAAAAAAAAATTCCCATATAAATAAGGACCACCCTAATATATATATATATATATATATATATATATATATATATATATATATATATATATATATATATATATATATATATATATATATATATATATATATATATATATATATATATATATATAAGCAGATATTTCTTATTTTCCTTGCTTATACTATTCTAAGGTACCTATACTCATTCAAAATATTTATCGATATAATTTTGGCTTATTCATTACAATATGATTGGAATTTTAATTCCATGAAATCTTCTTGAAAAATAAATAACAGATTTTTTTTTTTTTTTTAATTTAAATACTGAGCATTTTTCGTAATACACTCAAAAAGTCAAAACAACTTTTCTGGGTCAGAAAGGACAATTTAAGTACATCTGTAGTTTTCAATTATTCCAAGAAAATGACACCAAAAGCAAAGAAAAGTGCGACTCAATTTGTGTAGAGAATTTCTCATCATTATCTAAAGCTTTCAATCCTAATTTTGAGTGTTGAAATATGCTTATTTTTCTTAAGAGGAAAGTTTGGTTTGAAGTGACTTGCGCCGCATATTTCTTCGTTTGTGATGCCATTAATTGAAATAATTGAAAACTACAGGAATCAATACTTAAATTGATCTTTCTGACCTAGAAAAGTAATTTTACCCTTTTGAGAACATTATGAAAAAAGGGCTTAGTATTTTTTTTTTTTTTTAAATCTGTTTTTTGTTTTAGTGTAAATGCATTTCAGATATATAATAATGTTACCATCACTAAACTTCACGTTGTTTTTTCGCATAAATGCTCCATATTAAAAGAGAAAAAAATCTATTATATACCTGTAAAACTTTAAGCAATCGGCACTAAATTAATCCTTGTTCCTCTCTAGGATTTATTTGTGGTCTTATTTAATTAAAACTATTTAAATATTAAAGATTTCGCAAACTAAAATTTATGTTTCACAACATATAAGTTTTTTTTTGTAGTAAGTTACCGCCCTAAAGCCAGGGCTAAGGCAGAAATACTTAAAATACACCGCCAGCTCAGTTATTTGGGCTCCCTTAAGAGATTTTTCGCCTCCAGCTCATGTGATTCCTATTCTGGGCTGATGAGTGCTAAAAAGCACGAAACTGCAGTCCTTGGATGGAATAATTGAGCTGGCGGTGTATTTTAAAACATACAAGTTACTCGTGATCAAGATCCTAATATGTCTCTTTACTTAGCCCCGTTATCGATTATTGGCATAAGAATAAAAATCCTATAAGAAAACAACGATAGTGAATAAATTTCATGCTTGCTTCAGAGAAGCCATTATTCAAAATCTTCATTATGATTGCTATTCGCAACTCCGATGAACTATAGGATGCGCTGCAACCACAGTCTAATGGCGGATGAAAAAGGTAAAACAAACAAATGCCGGAACTTATAACTTGCTTTGAAGCTTAGTGAATGACACTAATTTTTCATCGTGTTTGTGGGTAGCTTTCTTTTCTCTTCCTTTGAAATTACACTACACCACAAACTGTCTGAAGTCTGTAATTTACCAAAAAGAAAACACGTGGAACGGAATGTTTTACCTTTTTCGGTAGTATTATTAATAATCGCAAAGTAGCGTATTCGAGCTCTGGTGTTGCGAATTAATATTACTGTTTGTAAGGCAACAAATTTTTGTAACAATGGGTTTTATATTTTATCATTTAACTAGAAAATCGGTGAGGTTCCAACTGGCCCAAACTGTCAAACACATAAAGAAAATCTTGTCAGTCAAAACCACGAGAAATTTTTGGACCAAATGGGAAAACACCAAATTATCGCCAGTCAAGATATGACGAGTGAAAATTGCTTCTACATTTGATAGGAGCCATTGCTTGTTTGTTGATATTTTGATAGTTGAAATTGTAACCCTAACTCCAGTAGATTAACCCTCAACTCCAGTAGGTAGCGTTCATTGTTGAACATTTTTTCGTTTCTTTATTCCCCTGAAATGGCAGTCTTACCAGTAAAACAGTTAAGGGACCAGATCGAGTTCAGCCTTATCACAATAAAGCCTTTCCCTGCATGTCAAACATTACCAAAACATATTATCAAATTATCGTGTTTTTATTTATTTATTTTATTTTTTTTAAAATTTTTTTGAATAAATTTTTTAGCAGTTTTATACACAGGGATGAAAACAGTCCAAAAGCAAAAAGGAGGAAAATTTACGCGGCTTAAAATGTGGACATATATTTTTCTTAATATTACACAAAATTATATCATATTGATACTATACTACCTTTTAAATATTTATCGATTTGGCTGCATCACGCAATAGTGTCAAATTTTCATATTTTAGAGAAAAATATATTTTTTCATTAAAAACATTTGAATTCATAGTGTTGAACGAGTGAGAACATTAATTTTAAAATTAGGTTTGTTCGTAAAGTAAAAATTTACAACAGAGTGAAAAATCTAAAATTCCTTAATGTGGTAGAACATACTTTTTATAGTAAGAATCGAAAATAAATAAATATGTATATGCATAAATCTTACTACTATTATATATGCGAAAGTTTGTCTGTATGGATGTATGGATGTTTGTTACTCTTTCACGCAAAAACTACTGAATGGATTTTGATGAAACTTATCAATAATATAGTTTATGCATCAGAATAACACATAGAGTAGTTTCGTCCCGTTATGGGGGCAAAACCCCCTTAGGGGGCGATAATACCCAATTTTCGTATAAATTCTCTCATATGAGGATGAGAAAAACACTTGCACACATTAACAGTATATTGTCCATCGAAAGCTCTGTTTTTTCTGCTGAAGATGGCACCTGTTTCAAATTTCTAAGTAGAATAAAAAACGAGTTATGACTTTTTTAGTTCCATGTTCGAAGGCTTTCCTCAACACAATATAGTATTTAGGGTATCATCTCAACTCCCTGTCGATAGCGACAATTTTGTTGTATTGTTGACTATTTTTGCTTTTCGTCTGACTGTTCAAGGCTTTTCTCAAGTCAAATTTTAAAGTAACATTTTTTGATCACGTCAAAGCGGTGTGTTTTGAGTTATTTCAGTTACAGAAGGAAACGAAAACGAATAAAAGTAACTATATATTGTTTCTCATAATTATTACACACCCAGGCAACGCCGGGTATTTTTGCTATGTTTAACAATCTGGTAACTAAATAAAGTTATTAAATAGCGTCTGCCCCGCACCCCCAGTTACAGTCGAAAAAATATTTATTTTTTACCAGGAAAGGCCAATAACATGCAAAACATTTTCTTTGTAGTATCTTCTGTTCGGAATTAAAATTCATATCTTATGAATGTAGATTTAGCAAACATTTTACGCAGTTTTATAAACTTGGCAAGTCTCTGGCGAATGTATGGCACTGTGGTCCTTTTTCCGATAAATGATGGATTTGGATTATTTTTCATTTTTATGCTGCTTTTAATTGCGAAAATAGAGCGTGAATTAGATTGCATTCGTTGAAGAAAATGAATTTAATTGCAAAAAAAAACAAAATTTACATTTTAAAAACTTATTTGATAGGCAGAGTTATGATAACGCGGTCGGGACATGTGTTCAAAAATCTTGGCAACTCCAGTCATTACAAAATTTGCATTAAAATATAAAAACTTCGCCAAACTAGTTTTGGTAAAAAATATCATTAAATACTATGCATAGGATATTGCAGTTAAAATTAATCCACCAAATTAGTAAAACTACACGATCAAATAACTTTAAAACTGCTATTAAAATGCAAATTAATCCACCAAATTCTGTATTATGTCTCCAGACTCACCCAGGCGACTACGTTAGCGCATTGGCGATTTTTTTAAAATTTTAATGAAACTTTTAATTCTAATTTTTCTTTTTTTGTGCGTGTTTTTAAGAATTAATGAGGGGTGCTAACTAGGATTCTGTGGAATTAATATCCCTACTTTAATAGCGACAATAGAGTATTGTTCTTTCTTTCTTTCTTTTTTAATTTGTTTTTTATGCTATCGGACCGGTAGTGATGAAGATTTTTGGAATTAATCATGAAGGATATCTTAAGAGGGAGAATGTTATTTGAAAACGCTGATATCACCATTCTAATAGAGACTTTAGGGAACGTTTCTTTTTCCGAAATGAGAAGTTTTTTGTACTACCGCGTTATCATAACTCTCCCTATCGAATAAGTTTTTTAAATGTAATTTTGTTTTTTTTGCAATTAAATTCATTTTCTTCAACGAATGCAATCTAATTCATTATCTATTTTTGTAATTAAAAGCAGCATAAAAATGAAAAATAATCCAAATCCATTATTTATCGGAAAAAGGACCACAGTGCCATACATTCGCCAGAGACTTGCCAAGTTTTATAAAACTGCGTAAAATGTTTGCTAAATCTACATTCATAAGATATGAATTTTAATTCCGAACAGAAGATGCTACAAAGAAAATGTTTTGCATGTATTTGGCCTTTCCTGGTAAAAAATAAATATTTTTTCAACTGTAACTGGGGGTACGGGGCAGACTCTATTTAACAACTTTATTTAGTTACCAGATTGTTATACATAACAAAAATACCCGGCGTTGCCTGGGGGTGTAATAATTGTGAGAAAACAATATATAGTTACCAGTGGCGTACCGAAGGGGGGGGGGGCCGAGGCGGGTCGGTCTGCCCCCAGGCCCCGCTTTGACACAGGCCCCCAAAATTTCAATTTTTGGTTTTTTTCCAATATTGTCGCATATCTTGGTTTGAATGCTTAAACAAGTTGGCTTAATAAATCATAATTTTTTTAAAGACCAAATATTTGTTCAGGGATACAATCAATACCTCTTCGGGATCAATGGAGGGTTTACGATACCCAGGGCCCCGCTTTGATATAGGCCCCCAAAATTTTAATTCGTTTTCTTTTTCGTCAGACGTGCCTTATGTCATGGTTTAGATAAATAAAATGTTGACTTTTTATGTAGAATGAATATTTTCTCAGTGACTCTTGCCTAAACAAAGAGAGGGCAAATTATGTCCCACAAGGCCCCGCTTTGACATAAGCCCCGAAATTGTATCTTATTTTTTCCAGTAGATCTGTCATATACATCATGAATAGAAATATTAATCAGTTACCTATATATGAGAGTATATATCATAAATTTTGTTAAATATGACTTTTTTTCATAGTGACCCGTCCTAGTGTACAAAGGCACATGAGCGCTTGGGCCACGAATTTAATGGGGGCCCCAAGTTTTTAAATTACAGTCGGACCTCCATATATCGAAGTAGCAAATTGCCGGAAAAAATTCGATATATAGAAATTTCGATAAATAGAAACGATCTTATTTCATCATAAAAAAAATCTCCTAAAACATTAAAATTAAAGCTAATTTTCGTGTATGAAACCCAGTTCCTAATTTATACGAAGCATCGGATTAAATGGATGTTAATAATTTAAAAATTAACAGAAATTACATTTTTGCGCCTTCATACATCTTCATTCTTCGGCAATTCAGCGTGATCCACAACATTAGAGGGTTTTTCTTTTGACAATGTAATCGAGAGAAAACTAAAAAATCAATCTACTTAACTTGAATGATTTTTATTAAAGCTAAAATAAGACTAGGAATGATAATCAACAGACAAAAGGGATAACTTGAAACTGATTTTACTGTTGCTTGTAACAACTAAGATTGGAAATAACATGAGGGAATTTAAGAACTCCAGAACGGAACAACGACTTATCTACATACACCCCCTCAATCCCAGATTCCTTATGAGTTTCGTAGCAACCTTCAGTGAACGTAGTTTTTTTGTCCCCTAACCTTCATCTTTCATAAGACAAACAGTTTACAGTGGAAAAAAAATCCACGAATGTCACGAAAAGATTTCGATATATAGAGATTTTTTTCGATATATAGAAACAATTTTTCTGTGTAATGAACATAGAAATTTGCTGGGATTTCGATGTATAGAAAAATTTCGATATGTGGAAGTTCGATATATGGAGGTTCGACTGTAAACTAAACCTATAAAAATCATTTGCTTTTATTTTGTTAAGTGCTTTCAGCAAAGTTTTATACATTTTTTTTTTCCAAACAATTTATTTAAAAAATAACTAATGCATAACAGATGCACGTTTATAATTTTTTGATCATTACAGTATACCAGCTAAAATATCTGTTTTATGTTTAATTTTGTGTATTAAGACTACGATGGTCTAGTCTTAATTCATACACTATTTTTGAAACCAAATTCAAACATATAACCAAGAAAATCCATTTCTAAATGAGAAGTTGTCTATCCTTTGTGGCGTTGGAAAAATCAGTCAGATAAATTCAGGGCCGATCCTAGCAGGTGTGCAGAGTGTGCACCGCACAAGGGCGGCCGAAGCAAAGGGGCGGCCGTAGGCTGCATCTTCTTATAATCAAGAAAAATTCCTCAAAACTTTCTCACAAGGTCTTAAATGTTCAATTATCAAAGTAAAGTGTCGATTTCCCGACAGCATATAGCATAGTTTAAGAAAAAATAGAATGTTTGGGAACATTGTCCATTAATATTTACTCTTTACACACATGCTTCATTTGGTTGCAAAATTTGTGACAGAACCGGTAATCAGACGTGGATACAGGGGAGGGAAAATGACCCCTCCTGAAGCATGAAAGGGTGCCTTCTAAAAGGAGCACCGAGGGCGACCACTAATGTTTACCCCCCAAAGCTTTTTATTAGACCTAAACACTGAAGACATTTTTTATTTATATATAAAAAAAAACTATACTGATTATATGCTCTCATCATAAGCATTTCAAACAACAAATCTGCGTTCAATAATCGTGGATGCGTGGGAAGAAAGTGGAAAATTGCGACTTCTTTGAGAGTCAGAACTAAAATTTTGCAATTTTTCCCCCTTTTACGGCAATTTTTTCTAATTAAAAATCCCAAATGAACTGCCCGGTTTCAGGTAGGAAGAACAGGGCTCTTGTTCCGGGTAGTAAATTGAAACGAAGATCCAAAAGGATGCCATGACCTCCTTGACGAGGCTAAAGAAGGCTTAAAATTGGCGTTTCTAGAACTTTAATTTCGGAACATTTCACTGGTTGAACCACTGATCTTAAGGACCCAATTAAGTCTCTGATTCATCCCTTCCACCTTAACTTGATCAAAATTAGCCTAAAAATGTTGGCTCCGAAATCTAAAATGTGTTTTTAGAGGACAGCCTTTAATAATATCATCAAAAATTGCTTAATGACATTTTTCCGGATTTCTTTTTCGAAATTTTTGCGATGGACTTTTTGCGATACTACCAAAGACAGTCTCAATTAGCGTCTTTAAAGAAGCACCTAATCCCACCCCTCTCACTTAATTTATTGAATAACAAACTAAAATTGCGTTTTTCAGAAATTAGTTTCAAGAACTTTCGGAGAAGGATCCCGGGATTCCCCCGGGAGAAGGATTCCCCCTTTTCTCCAATGGAATCACCATATCTCAAAATTTTCATTTTTAGACGGTTCCGTGGAGCCACAGAAAACTTCCTGCCTAAACTAGCCTGAAATCGACTTCAGTTTCTAAAAAAACAGTTTCGTGAGGGCACACTGAACCCCCCGCCGCTCTTGGTTCCATCGTTGTCAAACAATGCCTAAAATACGTTTTTGGGACTTTCAATTTCTAAAAAATTCCGGAGGAGGAACTGCTTGGCTTATGTAACTTTTTACCCGAACCAGAGCATACCCATCAATCGTCGAGGTGAGAAGGACAAAAGGTCTATAGTTGTATTTTTCAGATAATTATTATCGAAAAATATCCGTAAGATCCGCCGAAGCTTCCCATAATCGTTAACAACGTCACCAAAGATATTATAAAATTGCGCTTTTAGAAACATCCGCTTGGGAGCCTCAAAACCCTTCCTTCTAACAAATAGCCTATAATAGATTTTCTGAAAATATTTCGGTTTGGAATATTTTCATGTTCCCCTATTGTTTTTAACTGTTTAACCGCCGAACTATTGACGGATGATCAAATTTGAGTAATTTTTTGAAATTATGTCTATTTATGTCTAGTAAATACAGAATAAAATAAAATTTCCAGAAAATTTTTTTTTACTATGTTTTTCAGTGGGTTCCATTTTTGGAACATTGGCGCTTTGCATGAAGTTTTTTTTTTTTTCAGAGAATTTTTTTAAACTAAGAGGTTTTGAATACGGTTTTTTATCTTAGCATACTTTATTGCGAAAAAATAATGTTTTAAATTGCATTTATGTACATATCAGAATTTCAGAAAATCCAATACAGAAATAACTAATGCCCATGATATGAAAGGAAGAATTGCATTCCTTCATTGTATATCTTGATAAGATGAAGTTTGTGTCACATCTATCTTGCATTTCTGTGCATTTTGAGTAACATTTTACAGATGCAAGTGGCTCATGTGTATAAAAATTAGATGCTAATGTAACCACCTGCATTATCATTCCAGCTGCACAGGTACACTGATCCATCAGATCGATAGTCAAAATTTCCTCGATCTTCTTTAGAAAAGGGCATTTTTAGATTTCAGTGGACAATGGCCAGTACGGTTTTCACGAATTGTTCCTGTTGCTCGTACACCTTTTTTGATAGCTGAGAAATTAAGTCATATGATGTAAAAAAGTTATCAAAGTATACTTCATGCTTAGACGTGTCAGTCAAAACTGATAATAGATCATTTACAACTCTGAATCCTAATTGCACATCAGGGGATCTTCTTTTTTGCCTGAATAAATCTCCATGGAATATGGGTATCCACTTGAAGAGCACAGCATCCAAATTTTGAAGCCGAATCTTATTCGTTTTCATCTAATAAACATTTTACATGAATGCCGACCGTAGTAGGGAACCATAGACCAAATTGTTGAAGGTTTTTACACAATTCTTCGTAAATAGGGTATACTTTTCTCAGTTTGTCATTTTGTTTTAATTCATGGTTGTCCATCAAATGAAAGCTGTTTTTTATTTTTTCGAAAACGATTTTGAGGCATAACTGTTGGTACAATTGGCACAGATGTATCTTCTGCACTGCTCCAATACATATCTTCAGAAGGAACAGAATGGTACCCACTGAATAGCAGCAAACCAAAAAATTGTAGGACTTCATCTCTGTCAACATCTATTCTTCCTCAGTGATATTGCCTGGGTTCATCAGGGGGTAGTTGGCATATATCTACATCTGACAAATCCGAATCTGACAATGTCTCTAAATAAGCCACAGCTTGTTCTACAGTAAGAAATCTTGTAGACATTTTTTAACATTTATGAATAGTTGGTATACATCAAACAGAATTTCGTTTCGCTCGAAAACAAAGCAAGCGAATTATGAACTGCATTTAAAATATGAAGAATAAAACGCTCATTAATATTATTTTTTATTATCACATGACAATGCAGCTGTCCGAGCAGGTGTGGATTCTCGTCGCCATATAGTACCCGACTCTTTTGTCCTTGCAACCGAACACAACTACAGATTAACTTACACAAGTACAGATTAACTAAAACTATTTTTTTCACAACTATAATAAATATCATCACGTTTTCTGAAAAAGCCAATTTTTGGTAAATTTATAAGAAAAAGTTGCAAAAAGCTAAAAAAACACTCATCTTTGAAAAATCGCAATAAATAATTGAAAACATATAAACAATCAAGCAGGAAATCAAAAAATACTTTGAAATAAGACTAAACTGTGTTAAAAAAAAACTTGTTTATTTTAACGTTATTTCTTGGGAAAATTTTCACTTAAATATGATGTTCCATTTTTGGAACATTGGCGGGTAAACGGTTTAAATGTAGCCAAAAATGAATTTTTGAAACAATAGTGCCGAGAAATTACCGGAGGAAAGCCACCAGATCCCTGAGACCAAGACAGCCTAAATTTGCATTTTAAAACTTCAATTTCGAAAACCTTCGGGGGAGAACGATTGAAACTCCACCCTCCTCACAACGTCAACAAAAGTAACCCAAAATGCGTGTTTAAAACTTCAGTTTCGGAAAATTTTCGGGAAGAGCGCCGATCCTTCTTACGCTAGGGTCACAAAAAATAGCTTCGAACTGATTTCAATTTTGAAAGAATTTTAGGAAAGAACATCAACATTACTATCTCCTTATACCCGACTCTTTTGTCCTTGCAACCGAACACAACTACAGATTAACTTACACAAGTACAGATTAACTAAAACTATTTTTCATAAGCCAATTTCGATAATTTTCTCGGAGCAATCGCCCCTCCCCTGATTCCTCCCCTCCGCTTCCCCCTCCTCCGTCCTTCCTCTGATGTCACCGAAGACAGACTATAAAATGCGTTTTTAAGACTAGTAAATTTTGGTATTTATTGCTTTCTTCAAAGATATAAATTGTACCTATGGAGTTTCTTATTATAAAACTTTCTTCTTTTTTATAAGTTCATCACTCTTCTGTTTTTTTTTTTCCTTTTTTTTTTAAATTGGAATTTGGTATAGAAATTTGAAGGAAGATTTATATGGACGTTAAAGATTAGTCAAAATATGCAAATTACTCTTGAGGGGCAGCACGTTAATCTTTGCACGCGGGCGGCCGACACCCTAGGATCAGCCCTGGATAAATTTTTCTTTTTACCAGCTGCACTTCTGTGGTTTTAAGTTTCGTCTCCTGCCCGAAGCTGTGTGTAACTTCTAAGAACAAATCGGACCCCTTCTGACTCAAGCAAAGGGGACTTCCTTTTTGCTATGCCCTTTTCGACAGCGTTAAAACTGTTTAATTGGTCAATCCTTCGGGACTTTTGACCTTGACTGCATAATACCTCCTCCCATCCATTCTATACTCGATTGCAAGCTTACTTGACTATGGAGAAATGAGCTGCGGCCAAGCAAAAGAAATAGTTCCTAGCCCTTTGTCCGATAATCGGGGGAAATTACGCTCTTCGCATTAAAAATCGGATTAGTTAGTTAAATCCACGCATACGCAAAATTTTTTTTGTCTTAATTTCTGTCGAACATTAAGTATTTTTAATTCTACCAGCGAAGCCGTGCGGAGCGTTTTCTCCACTTCAATCAAACGCGCCAGGCAAGTATAGGGTCACACCAGAGTTTTTTTGTCTGAAGAACATAAAGAGCGTTTTTTTTTTTTTTTTTTTTTTTTGTGAGTGAGACCTAGCAGAAAAGTTTTATTTTGAACTGTGAACGTGTGAATTTCATCCTTATTTAGGTAAGCATGTTTTAAAAATATTTTTCTCTGAGATTAGGTGATGTTATCAGGTAAATAGTTCCCTCGGTGTGTCTTACTCAAAGGAATAGTAAAGGGTTTTTTTTTTTTCTGTAAAGGCCAATTTTTATCCTAAAATTAATTAAATCTGGAATGCCTAAACGTTTCCGTTCACTGTACTTGGGTGTTCAGATGCAATAAATTTTTAAGATATAATATAATTTTAGGACTTTTTTCCATTTTTGATATTTTCTGACAAAGCACAATTTTATTAAAAATATAATAATTACTAAATTTTACTTAAAACCATATGTTTTACTGTGGTATTTACAGTAGTGTCCGAAATCAAACCAACACTACTGAAATATGTAAAAATGTACCACTTAAAATAATTACTGTAATATATGGTACGCATACATAGTTTGAGAAACCTCAGTTTTAATACCAGGTAGGCCCCTATTTCGAGTAGCGCCCCAGGCCCCCATCTGTCTTGGTACGCCACTGATAGTTACTTTTATTCGTTTTCTTCTGTAACTGAAATAACTCAAAACACACCGCTTTGACGTGATCAAAAAATGTTACTTTAAAATTTGACTTGAGAAAAGCCTTGAACAGTCAGACGAAAAGCAAAAATAGTCAACAATACAACAAAATTGTAGCTATCGACAGGGAGTTGAGATGATACCCTAAATACTATATTGTGTTGAGGAAAGTCTTCGAACATGGAACTAAAAAAGTCATAACTCGTTTTTTATTCTACTTAGAAATTTGGAACAGGTGCCATCTTCAGCAGAAAAAACAGAGCTTTTGATGGACATATACTGTTAATGTGTGCAAGTGTTTTTTCATCCTCATATAAGAGAATTTATACGAAAATTGGGTATTATCGCCCCCCTAAGGGGGTTTTGCCCCCCCCCCCCCCCCATAACGGGACGAAAACTACCCTATGTGTTATTCTGATGCATAAACTATATTATTGATAAGTTTCATCAAAATGCATTCAGTAGTTTTTGCGTGAAAGAGTAACAAACATCCATACATCCATACAGACAAACTTTCGCATATATAATAGTAGTAAGATTGGTTATCTTTTTCCTTGCATTGGGACCCAAAATTTGGTTTTAAAAACTTCCTAATACGATTTCGGGACCTAAAGAACAACTTGCAGCTGCCTCATTTAATCATGAAATTCCAAACATTTTAACAGGCTGTAAAGCCTAAACCATTTGAGATTTACCATGAATATTTTTTACACTTTCTTAAATACATAAAAAAAAGGAACCATGCCAAGTTTCAATAAAATTCGAGACAGCGATATTAAGCCCTAGCCATTTTTACTTCCTTTTACAAAAAAGGAAGCATTCGCGAAAAAATTTTTACTCAAAAATCGACCTTAATTTCCATTTTGCTCACCCCCGAATGAATGTTTTTTTTTCCCCCCGACTCGACCACACGCGGATTAGTGCCTAAGAACGTATAGACACGCGAAATATCCATTTTGACGATTCCCGAGTTAGTTACAACGAGTCTTCTCGTGACGTCTGTATGTACGTATGTGCGGATGTATGTCGCATATCTCAAGAACGGCATGTCCTAGAAAGTTGAAATTTGGATCGTAGACTCCTAGTGGGGTCTTGTTGTGCAGCTCCCCTTTTGGTTGCATTCGAGTGTTTCTAGGGGGGTCTTTTGCTCTTTTTTTGGGGGAAATCATTGTTAATTTCGATTTAAACCCAAGTGTTGTTACAATTTGGCGGACACTTGGCGATATATCGCCAGTCCTTTGGTCGCCAACTTGGGGACAAATTTTGTGATTTTTTTTTTAAATCTGGTTTTAATTTGGCCACTGTTGGTGATATTTAGAAAGTAAACTATTGAATGACATTAAAATTACCAATAATGGGAAAATGACATTAAATTGGAGTAAAAGGAGTGAGGCACACATCAGCTCGTTTGATTGACTTTTTCATTTTTTCTTAAATAAATTAAAGAAATAAAAATTTTATTGAAATGTTAAATAAAATAAGCAAATATAAGGTAGCATATAGTAAAAAACCATTCAACATTAAAAATGATTGAAATAATTGCAGGATGCAAAAAGATCGAAATCTCAAACGAGGCGTGCAACTTTCGGCGCAGTAGGTGTTTGACGTCATTGGTACGATTCTAAAACATACGATTTTGGCAGATACAGTGAAACCTGCATACAACGATACTGTTGGGATCTCAAAAAAACATTGTTATAGACAGCTTATCATTATAGACAGTTCAATTATTTGTGCTGACAATTTGCTGGGACCAATGAAAATATCGTTATAGACAGGTTTATTGTTATAGACAGTTTTGTTATGCACAGGTTTCACTGTATCGCGGAGGGTAAAGATTCGAAGGGGAAAAATAGAAATAATAAGGAAACGGGAAACAAAAATTAAGAAAAATCGGAATCCTTTCCAATTTTTGAGAAAAATGAGAGAGCTATGAGGCCTGAGAGAGGCAAAAAAAAAAAGAGGAAAGACTAACAGAAAAAGCCGGAAAAATCTCATCCCTGTAAACCAAAACAAAACCTGGTTTAAACGAAAAAAAAAAAAAAACAATTTATTTGGAGTTTTTTTACCAACCTAGATTTGACAGAGTTACTAACATTTGCCATAGCATGATCCGTAGCATGTCGTACGACGATATCGTAAACCTACAGATACTATATCGCTACGTTACGGAATCACGATATTCTACGATGTCTGATCCGGCACAGGGTGTGATATTGCGATATCGTAAACGACATTGTGACGACGCAGTAAAAACGATATCTCCGCGCTATTGATTTGCCGATATCTCCCTATATCGTTTATGCGGCATTGTGAGGATATCGTAGAGTACAGTTCTGATATTCCAACATCGCTTCACGTTGTCTCGCCGACGACGTGACCGATGTATGCCGTCTTTGAAATTTGGCTTTTAAATCGCATTCACAACCTAAAAACTGTGAAAATAATAGAAAAAAATACAAAAAGCGGAAAATCGCGGACCCGCGGACGATTTTCATTCCTGTTTTAGAATCTTGTTTCAAAAAAACTTACACGGGAAGACTAAAACCTCACCTCTTCCTAACATTACAAAAAAATCTTTAACTATGCTGTTGGAACACCATATTTCCGGGGGAGTTTTGAACCTCATGCCTTCGCCTAATGTCTTGAAAGAGGTCCATCAATTGCGTTTTTAGGATATCAATTTCGAAAAAATTCCAGGAGAGAGCCCCAAGCTCTTCCCCTAACATCAATGAAGATCCTCTTACATCGAGTTTTTGAAGTTTCAGTATCGAAAAGTTGAAGGACGGCTCTTGAACCCATTCCTTCCCTCAATGCTAACAAAGATGGCCAACAATCGCATTTTCAAGACACCAATTTCGAACTATTTCCGGTGGAAAGTTCCAAAACCCGTTCAGGCTTGGATTTACCTGTAAGCTAAGCAAGCTATAGCTTAGAACCCCCAAATCCCGGAAATTAGCATGATTCGTTCAAAAAAAGGGGGGGGGGGGATAGGGGAATGTGGGACAAATTTAAATATTTGCCCTGCTTTTACCACCGCTTTTCTGATAATATTTTAACTATAAAGTAGCACATGTAATCTATTAGAGTCAGGAAAAAAATCCCATTGAAGATTCAAGCATATAACACATGCAATTTTCAAAAATTGATACTCATATTGTAATTTTTTTTTTTTTTTTTTTTGCAAGACAATAATTACTTTTGTTATTATAAAATGATAAAGTTCTTGTTATTAACACTTTAAACATTGATTGAGACCTTCTAATACTCTGAAATATTTATTTAGTTATTAAGCTTATTTGTATTTTAAATATTTTTTTAAATCAGTCAAGTACATGCAGGGCAAAGTGAAATAGTTTATTTTGTTTACTTGCTCAATCATTTACTATATCACTTACGACGTATTCATTTATTAATTCATTCATTTACATTCCTCCATTTAGTAATTAACTTATTACATAATTCATTCACTCTTTTACCTTTTCATTTATTTTTCTTTATACATTAATTTAAAAATTTAATTTTCAGTTTATTTTTTCAGTTACTCATTGAACCTTTTATTTACTGATTCGTTTGATCAAACATATATTTTTATAATTGAATAGAAAACATTTCATAAGAAAAATATTTTATTTTTCACTTTGCGCCATAAAAAAATAAAAAATTTCCTTTTTTTTTTGTAGGCACAAATTTACTGCCCAAAATAAAAAATACTGTTTCAATGCAAGTTATATTATAAAATAGAACGATCTTTCTTTATATACTGTAATTTTCAAAAGAAATTTTCAATTTGTTCATTTTAAAAAAGATCAGTCATCCTAACCATTTCACTTTGCCCCACATTCCCCTACGTGAAAAAATAAATTTCATTTTCTAATGCTTAAAAACGTTAAAAATTTGGAAAAGTGTGGCTACAAACCACAAATGGGAGGGGGTAGGGAGAAGGAATGCAAATATATGTTAAATTCAGGTCTTTTCTACATCCTGCACCAAAAATGCAAAAACCATGGTTCTCACGTTTTGGAAACATATGACAAATTTATGTGACTCACATGTTTCATATCTTGATATTTATATAATTCTGAATGCAGTATTTTGGAAATTCTTTTATTTGCTTGCTTTTATTTTACTTCTGCATATGGTACATCTGTTTAGCATGGAAAAAAAAATACCTCTATTCCTTTTTAATTTCTGCCCCACTTGCAACTGAAGAAAAGTTGTCATGAAAAATCTATAGTTTCTTTTAAATTTAAAATAACTATTTCTTACAAAAATAGAACAGGATTAAAATTTACAATCAACTACTAAAATATCAGTCTGGATACAAATAATTTGAGTTGTTCTCGAGTCCTTGAAAATAATTAAGATTGCCCATTAAAATCAATTGCTTTTTTCTCAAAAAAGAAAGTTCAGTTTTTTCGCATGCACTATTTAGTTTTAAAAAAAATCCTAGATTTTTTTCAACACACATTTTCATAGCATCAATTGACGAAATTCTTTTTAAAATGAGTGCGAGGTAGTATCTTCCAAGTGACGACATAGGCAACCTGAAGAGAAGTATCTGTGACCTTCCAAAATTTTCCTTATGCGGGAAATTCTGTTGGACCTACTCAGCAAAAATTATCACTTGGTTTACTTTGATTTCGTTTAAATATTATAATTTTGTAAGTTTTTGAGTTATTTTCTATGTGAGAATTTTTTTATGTGGTCCCTATCCACAGCATGAAAAAATACTTTAAATTGTTACGAAAACAACTTTCTGAAGATACTCATGAAGTTTCGAACAATTTTTATTAAATGCGAATTTTTATGCGGTCCCTATTCACAGCATAAAAACAGGTTTGGGTATATATTAGGGTATGTCATAAAAATAAAAGTTTTATTTTCGACTTGGAACGCACACTTTTCTATGGATTCACTAATTCTAAGATGTTTGGTACAAAAAAAAGTTTTTTTAAAGCAATTTTAGCTACCGGGAAATCGCAATTTACATAAAATTCCGGTGTTTTTTTTCGAAAAATCCCATTTTTCATCCTCAATACACAATTTAGCTGCTGGTAAAATTTAAAAGATGCTTCGGCTACCTAAAATACATGTTTTCAACTCTAATAAACGTACTTTTGTTTGACAAAATACAAAAAAATATGTTTTCGTTTCTTAATGCTTTGTAAAAAGAGCTTCGGGTATCGATGATCATTCCGGCTGAAACGGATTACGCCCCTTCCGGTCAACTGACACTGCTGACTTCGTTGCGCAGCCGGTCGTTCAGGGGAAATGGCCACCTGCATCTGGGGAAGTGACACCCCCTTTTACGCATTTAAACTCCCCCAAGATAACCTTTGACCAGCGGGCACGTTTGGGCTAAAATTTCTCTCATCATTCCTAAGATTTTTATACCAGCTGCACTTTCCGACAAAAGACAGAATGGCAGTCCCTTTTTTGTTTTCTTAAAGAGTGGGTTTATTTCTACAAAAAAGCTGGAACGCAAGAGACACTAGCAATTTTAAACATCGAGGAAGAAGGTCTTACATTTTGATTCTCCAGAAATCTATCGTCGTCATGTAATACCATGACACCGAAATACTCTGAAATTTTTTGTGGTACATCTGTACAAAGCTTTTTAATATACTATTTCATTAACTTTTACTTTTACCCTTGATGAATCTACTGCTCAGCTGACCGACCACTCATCTGTGCCACACGCGTATTTAACTGTTTAGATACGCAATATTCCAAGAAATTTTCATAGATTGTTTTAATAATTATTTGGAGTCATGATGGCATCTTCTGTTGCCAAAAAAACCAGGCGAGCTTTGAACACTAAGCTGAGTGAATATCTAGGAGGTCCGAAAAATTTCCTACCAACTGAGTTCCCAACGTTACGTGACTGTTTGCAAAGATGCCTCAAGTTGCAGCAAGATGAAATCGTCATTAGTGATCAAGATCCACGCAATGTTTCAACGGCAAACATTTTTTCTCTTGTTGCTTTTGAGATTGCAGAACGGTGGTCAAGTTCTAACAACGAATTGAAGGAACCAATAGTTTGTAGCACAAAAGCTATAGGACAAAGACTCAGTCGGAGTTGGTCCATCTTCTCTGACATCGCCCGAGAGAAAATTCGGAAAACTATCAAAGAACTGTATGAGCTTAAACTTGATAAACTTTTCGATACAGTGAAACCTGTGTAAGTTGACCACTTGCGGTGCACTACTCTAGTGGTCAACTTAGACAGGTGGTCAACTTATAGAGGGTAGTAATGAAAACTTTTTTTTTTTCGTCATTTCTTGTCCCCTGCATTCATTTTTTAACTAATTGGTATACTTTGGAACTCACTGTCATTGTTTAACATTATTTCAAAACAATTTAAAAAAATGTTGTTTAAATATTTTTAGAGATTATTTACCAAAATGACGCGTAAAGTATACAAATTTAAAATTTCTGTGAATCGATTAAAAAAAAAGGCCTCATTGCTTATGAAAAACTACTTACTTGATATTTACAATTCCTAAAAAATCATAACAAGTGAAAAGTGACTCAAATTCTTCATTTGATTTTTTCATTGTACATTTTTAACCATGGTAATCTACTTTGCAACAAAATACCTCCTTATTGAATTTTGGTGCATTTTCTGGGACTTATGATGAGCCCAATATTTTTCAATGGAAACATAAATATTTATAGGCTTTTCTAAAATGTCTGATTACTTATTTGAGGCACAACTGATGAAACTTCTAGTACAATCTAATGCTTTTGTCTAGTGATCAACTTATAAAGGGTTTTCTACAATACTCCAAACCAAAGCTGGTGTATATTAGTGGTCAAGATAGAGAGGTGGTCAAGTTGGAGAGGTTTTCCTTCATTATATAAGATAGAACTAATTCCGTTCCTGAGAAAAGCGGTCAACTTAGACAGGTGGTCAACTTACAAAGGTGGTCAACTTTACAGGTTTTACTGTATAGCTTTGTGCACATGTAATATTGTTCTTTGTAGTGAAGAAGATGCTCCATGTAAGCAAACTTGTAATGCCCAGGTTCACTGTCTTTGCAATTGCGATGCAAAAGTAAGGCTCCCACAAAAAGAACTACTTTGGAACAAAGCCCAGAGGGAAAAAGTAGGTCCTGTTTCGTCAATGCAAGAGTCCGGCCTGGATTCACAAGAGACGGCTAAGCTTAGAAAAAAGAGTCTACGTAAGTCAATCGAGGAATCACGTCTAGAGCGACAACGAGAAGCAACTTCAAAATCAAAGCAAGAGGCGGCTACTATCATTGACCCTACCACTCTTGCGTTTGAGGCTGATGATCCGAAAGATGACATGGAAGTTGATTGTTTGAATGAAGAAATAATCGGTAGTAGTGAAAATGACTCAGTGCGAGAAAAATCAGGAACTTACCTTAAACGAAACTATCTTGATATTCAGAGCCGGCCTTAGCAGATGCGGGGCCATATTAAAGAAATCTGGCGGGGCCCTTTACAGAATGGTTGTACAAATTGGAAAAGTGCCAACTGATTTTTCAGATTCAGCCAAGGATTTGAAACTGTCGCAATTATCCGTCTTCCTTAAAATTTCTACTTTTGATTTTTACTTCTTTTTTTCTTCAGAAATGAATGAATGAATAGCCCCAAAAATACGTGTAAAATTTAAGAACGTAAGAAAAGTAGCTCTGTGAATCTTTATGTCCAATCACATGCGGTTGGTGCACGAGAAAATTGTGGGGTCAAAAGAAGTGTGGGGTTAGGGAACGGCGCACCTGATCTGATTTTTTTCTTCCCTTTTTTGTAAAACTGGACGATAATATGGGATTTTAACATGACTAATTAAAGTACCTCCAGAAAATGTAGAATATGGCCTCCAAAACCTTTCCAAATGGCCACAGTAGACTTTCCTCTTCCAATTTCAAGTTCGATTGACGGGAAATAACTTGAGAAAAGTTCATTTAGTTGGAATTTTTACTTTTTATTTTCGTGGAATAAATCAACCCACCCAGAAAAAAAATCATTTTTTTTATCGATCATTATTGTACAACTTTGAGAAGAGAGGGGCACGCCACTTCACCGTTGGAAATGAGTGAACGGTTGACCCCCCCCCCCCCCACCCATCTCGAACGAGCCACCTATGTGCGCAATTTATAGCTTAGACGGAAAAGGAAAATACACCAACATTTATCAGTTCTAAAAAAGCAATTTTAGTCTACATGCAAAAAACCAGACGTATTTGGGATGTAAGAAGCGGAACGGAATTGCAGGGAACGGGAGAGCTCTTCTTGAAAATTTTTCGAAATTGAAGTTTAAAAACGCAGTTTCGGTACGGAAATGAGGTTTTTTTTTCTTTTTGGGGAGGGGAGGATGTTATAGGTCAGATAAACCACCCAAGGTCCCCGGAAGAATCTTCAAAGCAGACGTCTAAAATCGTAAATTTGGACAATTTTGTGTAAAATGAAGGGAAATGGGAAGAGGCGGAGTTTCCCTGCCTACCGAATTATTTTTAAAACTTAAGATAAATTTAAATTAATTTTGGTAACGATAGGGAATTAGGGGCTCCTGTCAGAAATTTTGGTCTCAATTAGGTGATGTTTGATGAAAATGGAGAAGAAAGGAATTTGGTGATCTTCTGCGGAAAACTTTCAAAATCGAGGGCGCGCAATTTTAGATGATCAGTGGTGACGTTAGGGGATTCAGTGACTCTTCGAAAATTTTTAAAATTTGAAGTGTTAAAAACTCAATTTTCGGCCCTATTTGGTAACAATAGAGCAGGCACGTAGCTAGAACTTTGTTAAGGGGGGGGGGGGGTCCAAGGTTGCACGAACTTCAAAAGAGGAGGCATGCTAAAGCAGAATTAGTAGCTGATAATTAAACAAGACTAAGATAAATCCAATTAAAACTGATTATTAAAATATTATAATTAACTGAAATTAATTAAATAATTGAAATAAATAGAGTCATTAGTTAAAATTAGTTAACAAAAAGTTTATGTTAAGTTATTAAGAAAAGAGAAAGAAATAAAGAAAACCACGCCAATGAGACTGTGGAAGTGGCAATAAATGCTTGTTTTTACTTTGCCAATGGCAATTTGATGGACCAAGGAGAGGGGCTGAATTTCAAGGTCACAGGACCCAACTGGTTTGAAAGTCGAAAGGGACACTTCCCCCGTTTCGGACGGAGTAGGTGACACAGCAAAAAGCAGACGAAAATTGGGAACCTGCATTTGTTGCACGAGGTTCTCGTGTTTTGAATTGACTCGAGCGCTGGGAAAATTGCCGATTACTGGGAATATTTAAGGGGACAGAATGCTGCGTTTTATAAAATCATTATCTTTTGGAAAAATTTTGTTGATGCGAGATGCAACAACTGAGAAAAAAGGAGAGGGGTCTTTCGGGAAGGGGGGGGGGAGGTCCGGACCCCATGGACCCACCCCTTGGCTACGTCCTTGAATAGAGGAAAAGGGGGGAGATTCCTCCCGGAATTTTTTCGAAACTGAAATCAATTTTATGCTATCCATGGGAAGGAAGGGTTTGAGGGTTTTCTCGTGGTAGTATTTTCTAAAAGAGATATGTGCTGAGCTATTGTGCTGATGCTAAAGAAAGGGGTCATTAGTTAGAAAAAAGGTTTCAGAGGCCTTCCTCATGAAATATTCCAAAATTTAAATCTTAAAAACACTGTTTTAGGCTACCTTTGGAGACTTTAGATGAGAAGAAGGGGAGGAGGGTCGTGAAATTTATGAATCTTCCTCCCTTGGAAATTCTTTAAAATTGAAAACTGAATGATATAATTTTGTTCAGTTTTTTGTGATAAAGTTGAGGTAAGAGTGGACGTTTGAGTAGCCTTCTCCTGACTTTTTTGAAATTGAAGTCTTCAAAACGCATCTTCAGTCACTTTAAGAGATATTTCAGGGTTTGATGGCTGCCCCGAGAAATTTTTTGGCCTTGAAGATATAAAAACCAAATTCCAGGCTATGTGTATTTAAACGTTAGAAAAAGAATGACAATTTGCTTTCTTTAAAATTGTTATGGAGATGCTTTACGCTTATTAAACAATCAGTATTTGAAGTTTATCATTTATTTATTTATTTTTCAGAATTGTACCTACGTTAGTGTTAATTTTGTTTTAAAGAAATTGTCCTTGCAGCTGAGTTTTAAGATTTTTTATCAACACAAATAAAGAAAGTAAGTCAATTATAAAAGTCAATATTTAAATGAAATCAATTAAAAAGATAGCTTTGGAAATTCCTGAAATTTCGGAGTTTCGGGAAAATCTCCGCATTTCCCACGTGATAGTAAGATCCTGGGATAGGGACCCTTTACCCTTACGTTATTGCGGACCGTATTAATTGCTGATAATCATTAAAAATGTGAACTTTTGTTCCCTACTACTTAGTTGCTTTTTCTTGACCAGAAGTTTTAGGGTACTGCGGATACGGCCTTAGATATGGATTTAAAAATGTTCAACTGGCTATATGTTTTTTTTTTCTTCTGGAAATTTATTTGAAACTAGTGGTTTTGGACATACATTTGCTAACTTTAATAGGAATGCTAAAAGCCTCCGGAAACTCCCCCTATTCCCTTAATCGCACTGAAAGTAGCTCCATACCAACAAATTAAATTTCAGTTAAGCATATGATAATTAATATTAATTAAGTTCATTTTTCAACTTTTTATTTACTTTATTTTCCTATTTATTTTTAAGAAAATTTTTTTTTAGAGCGGGGCCCCATTGGGCTTTTTTGCTCTAATCGGCTTAAGGCCGGCTCTGTTAATATTAGTAATGCGGCCGCTACTTCGTTCAGGTTCGGTGTTTCTTCAACCGCTACAGCTGCTATCATCAATGGTCTTTTGAGTGATCTTGTGAAGGCAGGCCGTCTCGGTGAAGATGAAAAACATCTCATGTGTGATAGTAAAAAAGTGTTTCGTGCCAAAGAGCGTGTTATGAAGCACTCAAGAGCAGAGGAGAGTTTCAATGTCGCAAAAAGTAACATTACTGGCATTTTTGTTGATAGCAGGAGGGACAACACTTAATTATTAGGCACGATGAGAACACTGGTAGCTTTCGAAAGCGCATCATTAAAGAAAATCACATGACAGTGACAGAAGAGCCCCGAGGTCGCTATCTCACTCATTATACACCAGAAGAAAAAACAACAGCAAAACCGGCTGAGCAAAATGCAATAGGATTGTATGACTGGTTGAAGGACAGAGGTATAGACATTAGCCTCCAATTGATTGGGAGTGATACCACCAATGATATGTCTGGCTGGAAAGGTGGCATGCTACATTATGTTGAAAAATTCCTTGATCACAGACTTTTCAGATCTTTCTGCTGGTTTCACATCAATGAGCTGCCATTGCGTCATATGATCGCAAAACTTGACGGACCAACTTCCTCAGAAAAGGGCTGGATAGGTACTATAGGCAAACTCTTTTCCCCAAGTTGAGTTTCTTGAGAAAAAAACAGACTCTGAGCCTATTCCGTTTTTGGAGCCCCTTGTTAATATTGATGAAATTGCTGCAAGCCAAATGAGCACTGACAGCCAAGTAGCATATAAGTATCTTCACGCAATTGAAGAAGGGGAGCTGGTACCAGAAGTCGCAGCTCTGAAATGCAGCCAGCTCTCCCACAGTAGGTGGCTTACGTGTGGCATGAGGTGTTTGCTGCTCTATATGAGTAAGCATAATCTTGGACCTCAACATACGGAGATCTTGAAGCTTCTTGCAACATGGGTAGCACAAGTTTACCTCCCAATGTTTTTCGAAATTAAGGTCAAACGTGATATAAAGTATGGACCGTCACATCTAATTAAATTGTTTAGACTTTGGCAGAAGTAAGATGTAAGGGTTAAAGAAGCTTCTGAATCCAGCATAAAAAACGGGGCCTGGTGGGCTTATCCTGAGAATTTACTGATTGCTCTTCTCTGCTCTGAGGACACAAGTAAAAGGGCCTTTGCTGTTGACAAAATAATGTCAATTAGGGCTGGAAAGGACTTAGGATGCACTTCAGTACGGTCTTTCAAAGTTCCGCAGACAGTAAATCCTAATGCTTGCGACCTTACGCAACTAATTGACTGGGACACAGAAACCCTCACGGAACCAATATTTACAACAAATTTGTCTTTGGCACAGCTTGCAGCATTGAATGTTACCCTACTGGAACTACCTCCATATCCATTACATACCCAAAGTTGCGAGAGAGCGGTGAAATTAGTGACCGAAGCTGCTGAATCAGTGTGTGGTTGGGCTAAGAGGGATGGTTTTATACGAACACAGTTGTGTAACAGAGAACTAATGCCATCTTTAAAAACAAAGAAAGACTTCCTAAAAGTGCTCGAAACTTAATGAAAAAAAAACTATGTCAACAGTTATGTGCAGTATTGTGTTCAGGTACTATATAAATGTAAGTAGGTTGTTCGTAAACTTGTCACGCATATTATTGTAAATTATTGGTATTTTACTACTAGAAGTATCTAAAATTTGTTTTGTTTTACATTTATCATGCCTTTTACTTATTAAATAAATGATTTAAGTGGTAATTAAATGTCTGTATCCATTAACTAAAACGCTGGAAGCAAAATAGTAAAAATGAGCATTTTCGGGCGTTTTTCGTTGCCACTTCCCGGTAGCTAAACTTTAATATTTTTCAAAAATAACACCAGAAATGAATTTCTCATGTGCAAATACATTAGATCTTAGATGTGCAAGTCAAAATTCAAAAAAAAAAAAATTTTTTTTCGCTAACGCATGACATACCCTAGTATATATGTCACTATAAGAAATCCTGGAAGGTCAGGAAACTGTTTTACTCTGCTATTAGGAACATGGGGGGGGGGGGGGGGGCAAATTTAAGGGAGTGTCAATGCATTTCAGATTTTGTGTGCTAACCACAGATAAAATATAAATGAAATTTTCAAACTAAATAAACATGAAAAATTAAATTAGAATAAACTTTATTGATGCAAAGCAATCATATTTACTCACACTGAAAAAGTAACAAGGCACAACAATTATCTGTATCAATTACAATAAAAGCAATACGGTAATTTGCAGGATGAAAGTACAAAATGAGGACTGGAACAAGTAAGAGTAAAAATGCATTAGAGCTGCACGGGGGAAATGAATTAAGAAATGTATGCATGTTTTATATGAAAATAATCACAAAATAATGAAGTTATGTTGAGCAAGAGAAATCAAAACACAAGGAACTTAAAAATATCACAACTAAGTTTGACTAAATGTAATATACCTGTTATTTTTAAAAGTGTATAAATTCATGCATTGTATTTATTTGTGAGTGAATATATACAGGAGTCAAAACTACAGCTTTAAAATGTCAATTTTGTAATGTGTATAAGAAAAACTTGATCGTGAGAATGGCTTTACAGTAGCATAACATACAGATCCAAAAATTAGCAAAGGACTTAAAATAAAAGATCTATGTTCAATGTTATTTCATAGTTTTTACACCAATATATATGTCTTCTACTAAAATAATTTTGAAAATAAATGTATGCATAAGAGCATAACAAAGTTCGTTTTATACATAATGTTCATCAAAAAGTATGTAAAAATAAATTTCAACACCAAAACTGCTACCAAATACAACTGTTTATTTTCTAATAAATTCAAAATGAAATTTGATAAAAACCCAGAAAACCTTTTCTGTTCATGATTTTTGAAAAGGAAAAAAAAAAAGAAAAAAAACAAAAACAAAATGCATCTGTAAGAAAAAACAAACAGGACAAATTTGAAGGGGGGGGGGGGGGACCCTGTGCTCCTGAAAGTTAAAAATGAAGGCAATATGTATGTCAAAATTTAAAACACATTATGCCAACTGAGCATGATTTTTTTTTTTTTTTTAATTAGTACTTAAAAGCTTTTGGTAGGCATGGGTCTCCTTCGGTAGAAATAAGTTGAATTTCTTTCAGGGCAGATTACAGAAATTTTATTGTTTTAGCTGCGGATCAAGTCGAGTACATTCATGAAAATAACAGAACTACATCATTTTGACAAACAGTCTTTCTTTTTTTTCAAAGAAACTACTAACATTGACCAAATTTTAACTCTTTTAGTGCTTGCTCTTACTCCTGCATATATTTTGCAATAAGTGCTGCTAAATCAGCCTCAAAACTCTAATATATGTTTAGAAAACATTAAAATATGACCGCTGTAATAATATCAGCAAAATCATAAATGGAATGCAATTTAGGATTTATCTATAAAAATATTAAGTAAAATGCATTTACAATGTTAATAAGAATAGCAAAAATAGTTTTTCATTCATGAAAAAATCAGTAGCATTAAAAGCTAAAATTAGAAACAAAATACTTAAAGTTCATACCAGATATGTCTTTGTAAAATCTCATAAACTCATGTAAAAATAATACATAGAAATATTCAAAGATAAAATCCATTCGATTGAAAAAGTAGATATCAAAAATTCTTACTTTCAAAATTTCTATTACTGACATATTTAATTCTTACTTTCATGTATAGATCAATTCAATGCAATATAAATTTACATAGTTTCGTAATAATACACATTATCAAGATTAAGCTGTATAAATGTAACAAAATATCTGAGATTTAATAAAAATGCTAAATGTAAAAATATAAAGCAGAATTGAGCAAAAAGTCATCACGTACACAGCAAAAGTAAAAATAATACAAATTGTTTCAGCATCTACTACATAAGCTTCATTGACAGAAATTGAGGTTCAGTGAAAGCTTGAAGCACAAGTACACTATTTTTCAGATTAACTAGCATCTAGAAAAAAGAACAAAATGCTGTTAAGATGAGGTCATTTTTAATTACACAACTGAGTAGTTGGGAGCAAAAGTGTTATAAGTTACAGTAACTGTATATTTATTAGCAAGTGGTTGAACCTAGACTTATATCACTTTTCTATGAAATAGAATTAGGTTAACATAATTTATGATGGTGCAAATATATGAATTATAAGAAAATTGACTTACGCCACTTTTCTCTCAATGGCTCAACACAACTGTTTGAAACTGGTTGAACAAAGATTTATGGTTAAGTAACAATTATCTCATCATTTCTAGACTAGCCCCAGACAACAATAAATACAGTGTAAACCCGATTTAAAGATTAATTTTTAACATTAGTGTAAAAGAAAAGGGAAAAGGAATAAAAATCTTGTATTTGGTTACCAAGTTTTCTTGAGGTAGAGATAGATATGATATACAAACATTAAAGGTTGCCATTATTTACATAGACCAAATACAGACACCTGATTTCTTCATGAGAAAAAGGGGGATGGGGTCGTTAATTTACTTATAATCATGCTAAAACATTTAGTGATGTTTACATTTCATAGAGCTTTACAAAACTTTTAAACAGCACGATAATGTTTCACTCAAAATAATTTCAAATAGTAGGTTTTTCTGTGGAATGCAAGATTTTATTCACAAAATTGGAGAAACCAGGATTCATGTAATATTTCACTCAATGTTCTGACCAATAATTACAACCAATATAAATTTTGATTATTTTGGTTTCCAGATTCATGCTTTCCTTCTCCATAAAATGTTTGACATTTGAAAAAGGTTTTTGAATTAATCTTACCATTAAGTAAGAATGCAATGATTCACCTCAGTTGTGATGCACTACATACTCATGTTTGAAAATAGCACAGAAATATGAATGTTCAAAATAACTAAAAATTACCAGCAGGTGTTTCTTTATCTTCTTCCTTCTGAGGTTTTTCTTCTTCTGTCTTTTTTTCTTCTGATTTTTTTTCTTCTGTTTTTTTTCACAGAATCCTTCCTTTTTTTAGTTTCAACCTGTAACAGAAATAATTTTTCATGCTATACTCTTTCAATTCAACAAAAGTAAAATTTCACAATGCAGGAGAAATAATAAAGTGTTAAGCAAGGTAATAAATTGGAGTCATTAACTGCCAAGACACATCTACAGTACTGGTGAGAATGGATGACTCACTTGTATTTTTCCATTCATACTAAAGTATTGACACCAGATGTTTGTTATGGCCGACTGTGAAAGTGATGGTGTTCTTGCTTGGCATTTGGTTAGTTAATTAAATGTGTTTGCCGTGTATTGACGCATAAATTTTTGCAGAAGGGTAAAATAATATCATAATGCCCAGTAGAAGAATTTTACGCAAAATGCATGTGCAAGTAAAGATTCTGAGCGAAGATGGTAAATGTGCTCGGGGACGTGCTGCCTAATTACAATTGGCACAAAAGAGTTTCCAAGTCTATAAGTAATTTTAAAATGGAAATTATGGATATTCAAAGCCAAAAGGTCGTCACAAGAGCACAAGCAAGCGCATTGATGATTCCATAATTTTGGCCCCAAAGAAGTCACCAAGAAAATAAGCGGAAGCAATCCAAGCTGGTTTACCAAAAGATAATAATGTCCCTAGTCAAAGGACAATGTGCAGGAGGCTATTCAATGTCAATTTAAAGTTCTACAAGCCTACTAAGAAGCCTAAATTGTCTCTCAAAAACATTGCTGACTGACTGAAATTAGGATATGTTTTATGGATTTTGTAGAAACACAAGACGACCTCCCAATAAAAGCAGGGTTTGCTTTCTGCCGGCAGAAACTAGTTTTTGCCATGCCAGTGGCAGAAACTGGTTATAACCGGTAAAAACCGGCAGAAACTGGCAAAAACTTAAAAGCATCTTTAATAACTCAAGTAATTACTAAATGATATTTGTTTTAAACTAAAAAATTTAATTTTATTCAATCATTTTAAAAAATAAAATCCTATTCTAGTGTCCTTGATTTAGTTTGGAAAGGGAACTTTTGAATTGCAGATGTCTGTAATATTTGGATTAATCTAACAAAGGACGAAATATCAATGGGTGCTTAGGAAAGAGGAGTGACATATAGAATTAAACAGGCATTACGGATTGTAATTTGCTCACTTATATGCTTCACCTAAATTGCTTGTGATTGAAATTATCATGTGCTTTAAGAAGAAAGTGCCAGAATTTTACTTGCCAATATTAATATAGATTTTGTACCTAATGTCACAGCTTCTCAAAACGAATTGGCCCCATTTCTCGAAACTTATTTTTCCAGTCTAATTTTTACCACACTCTCAGCAACTGCATGGTGGAACACTTTAAAAAAAATGTACCTACAACAAATGAAAACTTCACGAACATTGCTTGTTCCTTGATTGCCTGTAGCTCTTCTGTTGCAAGAATATTCTAATTCGTACATATTAAATTAAGAAACGGTTCAGATTTTAGGAACCACCTTTTCTAAGAGGCAACTGCAGGATCCAAACAATGTAACATTTGATTTTGAACTGTGATAATATTGCAATTAAATTGTGCTTTGGTTAACAGTTATTTTTTTTCCACGCATTTTCTGTGTCAATAATTAATTTTTTGTCACTTGGTGAGTTTTTGCCAGTTTCTGCCGCAAATGTGGCAGAAAGTGGTTTTTGCCATGCCGGTTTTAACCGGTTTCTACCAGGGGTTTTAACCGCCTCGGCAGAAACCTGCCAACCCTGAACAAAAGAGACTCGACTCTACAGTATTCCCACTGATAAAAATGCTGCAAAACTCATGATCTCAGGAGCCATTTGTGCCAAGGGAAGATGTGAATTGTGGTTCATGCCTGAAGGCACATCAATTAATCAATGGAACTGTTTATCTCGATCTGCTAAAAGAGAAGTTACCAACATTTATGAATACCAACTAGTGCCCACACTTCCAACATGATGGAGCACATTGCCACCAGACTAAATCTGTTATGACATTTATTGCAAAAAAGGGGTTTCAGATCCTTAAGCTATGGCCAAGATTTTTCCAAGATCTAAACCCAATCAAGAACTGCTGGGTAATTTTAAAGTGCAAAGTTGCTGAGCGTAACCCCACCTCACTTTTGGACTTAAAACAAGTGCGGATTGCAGAAATTACACCAGACTATTGCCAAAAATTATGTATTTCCATGCCTAATTGTATCCAAGCTGTATTGAAAAAAAAAAGGTTTCCACACCAAATATTGAACTTTTTCTCAATTATTTATGTATAATGTGCTTATATAACTAAAGTTAATCATTCCTATAAAATAAACATTTAGTAAAATGCTATTATTCTTGTGCATTCATAAACAGTTTTTTGTGGTGAGTCATCCATTCTCGCCAGTACTGTATTATCCGTTTACCTTGCATAGTTCTTTTTTTCTTTCTTTCTTTTTTTTTTTTTTTTTTTTTTTTTTTTGTAGTCCTATTTCAAAACCTAAGTAATTCCCACTCAAACTTGAAAACAGAATCATTGCTCTTGAATTCATTTTGCTTAGAATCAAAAATTGCTAAATTTTGGTTACCCTTTTAAAATTTTTAAGTTTTAAAACACTTTGAAAAAAATTGAGAGGGGACTCGTACAAAGCAAGTAGTTTTTCATGACAAAACTTGTCAAGACCTTCAAAGAAGAAAAAACTTTTCCCATGTCAGAAAATTAAAAACTCAAAAATAGAACTGTCAGGAATTTTTTACTGGCAAAACAAGATAAAATTTACGCAACTATGTCCAGTAGTTCTTGTGTTATTATTCCTCACTATTTCATTTCTATAAATTTTGCCAATTTAAAAAAACTCCAAATATCTATCCTCTCTTCTGTATTACTCACTTCGTTAGAAATTATTATTTTGAAAAAAAAAAAAAAAAAGCAAATGTTTTAAGTTTTGAGACATAAGTTGTCCAGGTGCACAGTTTTTCCTTGCCACCCACACCAAGTTTTGCACTTATTGGCTCAAATTATGCAATAATTCAGCCTGAATTTCTAATTTGACACTCAATGTAAAACCCCTTTGGGGAGGATGCAAACATTTAATATGCGTTTTACTGAAAATTACATGTTGTTTTGGAGATTTAATTTCCTTTCACACACCCCAAAGTGGTTTTTTGGGGGATAAAAGTAAGAAATAAGGAATGAAAAATTTAAAAAGTAGGAAAAGTAGGAAAAAAATCACTTAAAAAAGTGGGGAAAAACAGGAAGAGATAGGAGTACACACATCAAGAGGAAATAAATTTAGCATAATTTTTATTTCTAATATAAATAAACTAACAGTATTTTTGATTTAAAACTGTCCCAAAAATAAAATAACAGTACTTTGGAAGTACCAAAGGTATTTAATGAAAGACCGAGTCGCAAAAACAAAACGAAAGAAACAAGCTGACAATCATCAGTATGAAAATATAAACTGGTGGAACCAAAGATATTAATTACAAAAATATGAAAATAAAATCCAAACACAGAAACACTTTTCAACAATATAGTAATAAAAATTTTAAGTGTAAAAGAATAAAATGCAATATAGCGATCAAAAAAAAAACTATAATAATAAAACTCATATTTTGGTGCAATAAAACCATTTTTGTTAAAGATTTGTTTTGTGAAAAACAAAAACATTCCTCCGGGAGCATCCATTTATCGTTTGAAAATACTAACACTTTCAGCTCCTGTAGTCATAAACTATGATACAAAAAGTAAAGAAAATGTTATATTAGTTTTAGTTAAAAATAATCAGCAGCTGACATGCATTCTTGCATAAACAGGAGCAGACGTTTGATTTTGAAAAAAAAAGGAAGACTGAAAATGCAGAAGTAAAATATTTTTTTAAATATGGGACATAAAAGTTATTCATAAAATAATTAAAATAAATAACGAAACAAGTAAACTAAAAGGGTTTGTATTATGTTATGTAATGTATTTTTAGCACTCAACATACATTTTGTTTCAGGCACGTCTTTTATGGGAGTCAGTGAGGTCAATTTTTCCCCTACCTGGCTTTGGAAAAATACTGCTTAACTATTCAAGTTAGTGCGATTTTTGTTGTTTTTAGATAAAATTTGCATTCAGCATACATCCTTCACTAGTCATCGCCCGGGGGGAAAAACCAAAATGACGGGTCAGTTTTAATTTTTATCAAGCAATAAAACAAATATTGTTTTATTGGACTGATGATTTTTTACTTCTTTTTTGTTCCAAAATTTTTGTCATGGAAAAAAAAAGGAAAAATCCTTGCATAGTAAAAATAACATTTTTATTGAAGACAAATATCTGTTACTAATGTTTCCCTATGCATAAAAGACAAGGAATGTAGTTTCTCTCGAACCTTTTCACCACACAACAAAAATATTCATTCGGAAATTGATCACGAAATTGAGAGTAAGGGAGGGGGGAGCACCTGGCATCAAATGCCTGCATATATCTCTCCTCCTCCCCCTCCCTTTGATCATGCGCCATGAGTACAATAACTTACAGTAGATACACCGCAACGGTACAATTGTTTCACCCCGAAAAGAGTAAGAGTCTGTCAAAACAATTTTAAATGTTCAGAAATGCCACATTGCCATAAACACAGCACATAAAAATGGTGAGCAACTCCTCGACAATGATGATTGATGCATCAGAGTAGAAAATACCCTTGAAAAGAAAAAACAGTACATATTTGCTTGTGGCTCTATCCCCCAACTTTTAAAAATGTGAAAAAATAAAAACTGAATCTCGCATTTAAATTGATTTCCGATTTTTCTCCAAAAATTGCGAACGTTTTGCCCATCTAGATTTGCCGTTTTTTTTTTTTTTTGCAAATACACTCTTTGCAAGGAAAGGAAATGAAATTTTATAAATTTTGTAATCATGTCAACGATTAAGAATGAACAATAATCATATTTATGTACGAAAAATGTTAGTTTCCTCGATTATTTTTGAAGTGGTCCGTTTTTGGGAATTTCTATCATCTTTCGTTTTTATTTTGTACTAACATCAATAAATATGTACAGTGTACAGGTTCTTCGTTTTTTGCTTCCTTACGTTCCTTTTAAGGTTTTACATTGCCTTTCTGTTTAAATAGAGCTCCATTTCTCTTGTAATCATCTGTACAAAAAATTGACGAACATGGAAATTTGGCTTCTCCCGCACTTTTTGAACAGTCAGTCATTTACTTTAACTAAAGCTTCTAATTGATGGGTAAATAATGTATAATTGCATAAGAACGTGCCAGTACCTATTTCTTTATTGTTTCGGTAAAAAAGTAGGATTGAAGTTGGGGTGATAAAAAGAAAAGTCGATCATAAATGCCGCAACAGCAAAAAGGTCACTTACGAAAATTTAACTTTTAAACACGCAAACACTGCGGCGTTCCTTCCAGAAATTACTGTAGTCATTCAATGAAAAGCTCAGGATCCGCTTGTTTCTTTTGCTTTTCAAAATTAAAACATGCGGAAAATTATCGATGCAGCATTGTAAAAATAAGAATCAATGCACAATTTGAAGTGCTATAACTTAAGAAAGAAAAAGTAGGGAAAAAAAGGAAAAAGTAGGAAAATAAGCAGAGAGCTCTAAAAAGTAGGAAAAATAGGAACTCTTCGGGGTCTGCTTTCATAATCTACAAATTTCAATTATTTTCAAAATTGTAACTCTTTTTAGCGTATGCTACCTAAAATCAGTTTATTTTATTTTTAAATTTTATCACTTAATGTATTTGAAAACTTATTTCAGTTATTAAACTATTGGGTGTTTCTATTTGTTTTTGCTTTTGTTTTTGTTTTTTAACAAACATTTTAAAGAAATATGTGCCTCATTTTTCAGTTGTTCAAAGTAAGAAATCTAGTTTTTTTTAATTTTAAAGATTATGTTTTTATGAATTCTAATATCTTTTTTCCACAGCCTAATTGCATGAGTAATAGGGTCCTATGAATACAAAACAACACATTAACAAAATTGATTACAAGATCGTTTAGCAAAAACTCCATATATTTTTTTTTCTTTTATACCAGAGTGAAGAATGGGTTATGTGTTTTCTAATGAAGTTCTTACTTCATCCGCCTTTGCAGTATTGAACAGCAATCATTTTCCTTTGATATGTCTAACAACTCACAGCATTATTTTTTAGCAATGATTTAAATGCATTTTTAACTTAAAATAGTTATGGAAAAACATTGAAAATTTTGACTTTTCCATGTGTTAGTTGTGATCCAATTTTATATTCCGCTATTTTTATGCACTAATCATCAAAATTTGAATGGAAATCATAATTGTTCCCTATCCCCTTTTTCCAAGCGAAAAAAGTAAGTTTTGTTTTCTGTATTGAATATATTTTGGGTTTTAAATTCCTAACTCTATAAATTAGTACTAAAATTATTCTCCTGGCAGAGAGTTCTTGTAAAATTTTCTATTTATTATCATTAAAGTTCAAACGGTTTAAGCTTTGAAAAACAAAGCCAAAAATAATTTAGTAAAAATTGTAAATTTGGTTCTTTTTACTTTTCTTCCCCTTTATAATAGTTGCAATGCATTTGAACTTTTAATTTTGGATGAAATATTAAATTTAATTCTTTTTGTTTTGTATAGAAGCTTGAATTCAAACTATATATATTAGGCATCAAGGAAATTTGCTCTAACGCTGCAAAATAAAATGAAAGTTTGCAAAAAAAACTTGCTATTTTTTCAAAAATTAGCTTAGTGATTGATTATTGCAAGCAACTCGTTGACTGGTATGAAGCATTTCCGCTTGAACGCTCTAAGCACACAGTGTGCTTGGATAGGTGCGATATCAATTTCAATCTAGTGAGGAGTGTAAGGATAGATATTTATTTAAATCAGAGATAGTTTAATTTTTCAAACATGACAAATGCACAAAAAAGGGGGAACAAGGAGCATTTTAACATCTGAAGCACTTCTTTCAAGACAACAGTGGCAAACTTTCCTGCAGCAAAAAGAGCTATTGCATCTCTCCAGGTGGCAGCACAGGTGTAACTCTTAAAAATGCAAGCAAAAGTTCATAATTTAATCAAAAAATTTCATGGAAAATAAAGCTTACTTAAGTGTAATTTTTCAAAAACCAGTCAATAAAAGTAGTGAGGAAAAATATTTTAAATGATGCCTTAAAGTTTGATGAAGTATCAAAGAAATTAAGGAGTACTAACAAAAAACTCTCGAGAAGAAAACACTATGACATTATATGTTGCTATATTACTGAAAATTTTCATACCACTGGTTTAGGCTTAGGCTCCATTGAGGGATCAAGCGTTATTTTGCCAACATTTTTCCGTTCATGTAACTTTTGCATTGCTTCTGGTATCTAAAATAAATAGTATTAAAATTTAAAAATCAAGCAGAAAATTTTAATTCATTGAAAAAAAAAAAAGAAACATAGTAATTTTACCTTAAAGTTCATAAACATATGTCTAAAAATTGTCTTTATGCTATATTTGTTACAGAAATTTGAGTAGAATTACATAACTTGATAATTTTTATTTATCACACACAAAATAGATTTTAAAAAGGCATAAGAGTAACAACATTAAATTTTACCCTCGATAAAAATATTTGTAAGCAGTGCTGTAGTTGGAAAAAAAATGTTTGTGGGAACTCACATGCTGTTTGGGAAGGATTTACCAAAAGAAAATGTTTTTAAACCCATTTACATTAAATTTGCAAATTTTTTCTATGTATATATATATATATATATATATATATATATATATATATATATATATATATATATATACATATATATACATATATATATATATTAACATCTGACAAAATCCTTACGCTTTCGTTAGATGATCTTCCACCTAAGCTGACCTCTTAAGCATTAAAAAGGGCTTCCTTGTAATCTTAAATTTTGGCGTGTGTATGGAACACAAATCACCCTTAATTGCTCTACATACATCATTGTGAAAAGAGAATAGATTAATTCACAATTTTATGCTCAATTGTTTCAAATTTGAGAAAATTAGGTTTTTCTGAAAATACCGGAACACAATCGCCACTACACTTCCATATGATTTATTCTTAATTTTAATGTTATCCATTGCCCACATTAGAAAAGGTTACATTAAAGATGAACATTTAAAAACTGTGCTATACTTACATCTTCAAAAGCATATGAAGAATCAATAATGGGCTTGATTTGACCATCATGCCAAAGTCTGATGACATTTTCAACAGTGCTCCTTACATATTCATGGCCATTTTGCTTGTAAAGTAACTGTCTCAAATGAAAACCAGACACAGATTTGTTTTCATCAAAGAGTTTCATGGGCTTCAATTTGTCAACTTGCCACCACTATATAAAAAAATGTATAGAAGCATGAGAAAATTATTTATGACATTGTACAATGGCAATAATGTTTCAATATGATAGCAACTTACAGATTTTGCTGCACTGAAAAAACTCTTGGTTTCACCTGTCACTACATTAGAATTCCCTATAGAAGAAAAAAAAAACATTTCTTTAAATATCAGGAAAAATCAACGAAAAAACAATTCACATTTCTATGTTAAAATTTAATGTCTAAGAAGTAAAAAATAAAAAATCTGGCCTGTTTCCAAAAGGACCAAACAAAAAAAACTGAAAAAAAGCAAAACATACATACCATATAAAATGTAACGGCCCATAGGTTTCAAGAGATTGTAGCCTTTATTTGAGTCTTCACCGCACAAACAATCTAAAACTACGTCCACACCTCCAGGAGCGATTCTAAAAATAGGCGATTAAGGGAAATTTTAAGCACATAAAGAACAATTTTATAAACTTAGTTCACATAAAAAATATTAGCTGACTTCAATATGCTAACAGGCTTTTTCTCTAATGGTCAAAGTCAATATAAGACATGAATCTATGTGAAGTGATATGATAAACACAATTTTGAAAGACTTTCGCTGCACACATAATAAGTTACATCGTCAAAATTGATAGCAAAGCCGATGTTATACTTCTCTGAAGCAACTAGCAGTTAGTTTGAAAGTATAAGAATACTTTCAAACTAATAGTATAAGAATAACCATAGCTATTAAAATTTAAGGAACCAATTCCTCATAGTTTTTCATTTTCTTTTTCTAACATTTTTACAGTTCTAGGAAAGAAATGTAAAATAATATCAGTCTGTGAAGTGAGCAGGGGTAAAGCCCTTGTTTTTGAGATTGAAAATTTGGGAAACTGAGCTAGAGGTGAAAGTTTTTCATATTTTTTAAAACAATTAAAAGAAAGAGGAATGAGTGAAATTGGAGAAAAACTCAGACAAATTAGTTTTGTTTTAATTCATTTATATTCTGAATTTTAAGGCGAAAACTACAACTCATCTTTTGAAGATGAAAAATAAATTGTTTTTAAATAAAGTGAAATAATTTGTTACAATTTCAGTTTACCAGCAATTATAATTCTTTGCTGCGTTTATTTATATTTTCTATTTTTGAACAAAAAACACTTTTTGCGCAAGATAAGTTTTCATCTAGTTTATCTTGAACAAGATATTGTTCATATATGTTATACGTCGTTCTGATACATTGAATTTATTGTGTACAAGATAAATTTTTACTTTGTAACCAGACCACGATATGCATACCCGCAGACAATGCGTTGCAGGGGGGGGGGGGGAAGGCATATCCTTAAAAAGCCCAACGGCCCAAGAAATTGGAAAAAATATTTTTAAAAGAAGTAACACTAAGATTTATTAATGTTGCAAAAATACGCTGCAGGTCTTTAGAGAGGGGTCTTACAGTCTTGAGAGTTTGTATTGTAACTTTCATCAACGGACTCAGCATACTAATTTATTACATAGTCCCGTCCTTCCCTAGAAATTAAAGCATGAATAAAACAACTTAAGATTCATGCATCTTTTGCTCTAAAGCTAAAAACCTTTTAGCTTTGAAATAGTTGATTTATGGGATACAACTTCTAAATTCAAATGTAGCCATTTTCACACATTCATAGGTTTCTTGCAAATCTATTTATTTCTCAAAAGCAAAATTTACTTACTTTTTTACTTCTTGAATGTAGTCAACGCCATGTTCAATTAAATGGCTGAAGTAATCCTTAATGGATTCATGTTTGTGCTTTGATGCAGTACCAATCAGAGTAACATTTGGAATAGTTTTTACCAGTTGCGAAACAGCTAAACCCTACACAAAATAAATTAAAAGAATTAAAAACTTATAGGTAAATATAATAACCAATAACAATGCATATAACATGTCATGTATGTCAATATGCACGTAAATATATCTTACACACACACACACACATATATATATATATGTACTGCTTTTTGGGAAGGAAAAGCACAGTATCTGCAAATTTTTCATTTTTTTTCTTATTTATTGTACTTCAGCTTCATTGTACAGGCTTTCTTACTTCGTTTCCACAGAAAATAAAGTGCAAGAAAAAGTCAAATTTCAAGATTTCTGTATTGCTAGCATGGAATACAAAACAATTGTTCAAATATCTCAAATTACTTATTTTTGCAGATACTTCGCTTCGAGTATATACATTCACACATCAGGGTAGCCCATGATGAGAGTCTCATGGTGCAGATTGTGCATTTGTAATTTTCGGGGACAAATCCACTTGTTATGTGTGGGACAACTTAGTTATCTACGTTAGCATTATGTTTACTAGGATGTTTTTCTATATTAATATGGACCTTATTTTTCAACCTTTCGGAAAAAGTTCGTACTCACCTCACTATCTTGTTTTGGTACAGACAAAATATGAGCTCAGTTGAACAACTGCAAGGTGTACCTCAATGGACAAAAAGTTCCAAGAATTTTAACCAAAAAAGCCTATTTCCTGGCATATCTACAGTTTTGGCAGCTCTATTTTACATCATGAGCTTAATTTTACATAGCATGTGTTTTCTCATCATTTCCTTTGACTACTTTTTGGGACAGGAAACTTTGCGTTGAAATTATGATCAATATCATTCATATAGCTCATGCAGATGCTTTAGGGAAGATGAAAAATGAAGAGAATAAGAATTTCTTATCGCCTAGGCTCCAAAAAGGACGAACAGACACAAGAATTAGTGTAGATTAAAACTACAGCACAAGGCATATTATATTGGAATTTGGCAAAAAATTAAAATTAAATGGAGGGACAATTGGACTTTTTAGACTTATGTGGCATAAAACAACCAAAACTGTGATGGTTAACTGCTTAGGCATCAAGTCCTTTTTTGACAATTGCTTTACTACTGCCTACATTTTGAATAGATAACAAAAGCACACTTTTGTGACTTGAAACAGTGAAACACTTACAACTCCACCTCCAGCAGAATGAACCAAAACAGTTTGTCCTTCGCGGATACAGGCTGTATCAAAGACAAGTCCGTATGCAACAACAAAGTTCATCAGCATAGCTGCAGCATCTTGGAAACTCATTTCTTGCGGCAATTTATACACATACTTTGTGGGTATTGCTGTAAGTTCAGCCCATGCTTTCCCATCTGTCAATGCAGCAACACGATCACCAATCTGTGAAATATATTTACACTGAAGTATAGCACATAAATTAAATGTGAAATACATTAAATAATTAAAGAAATGCAAAACTAGACTTTCAACATAGTATGAATGTTAACATAATGTTTTACTTTTGATATCTTTTCAGAAACAAATGAAATGTGAATACAAGTATTTCTTCTCTATTTTTTTTTCACCATAAAAAGAAACAATCACTAAGTGAGATTAAAAAAAAAACTAAATAAAATTGCATATGAGGCAGTGAGATGAGGCTTTCATTGAAATTTTTTTTCTAAATCATGCTGTACAGTAGCACCTATCAGGGCTACTAGTACAATCTCTTGTCCGAAGACAGAAGAGAGGTTCACCTACCATGTGTACTGATTATCTCCAAATTTTTAATTTTGTCGCTTGTATTCCTTTGCTTCTCACTACCTCATATGTTTTCTAATGACACATTTTTAGGGGTTCATTGATATATGGACCAGGGGTCTGTCCAGGATTTTTCACAGGGTCCGTTTTTTGTGAAAAATCAAATAATTTTGTGAAAAATGAATTAATTTTGTGAAAAATGAATTAATTTTGTGAAAAATCAAATTATTTCGCAAAAAAAAAAAAAAAAAAAAAAAAAAAATGTTAAAACGAAATTTTAGAATTTAGAGGTGGCGCAAACTGCATCAATTAAACTTAAAGTTAAGTGTTTTCCTCTTCTATGTCGAGAATATCATTCGGGAGTGTTTTTTATATCGTTCCGAACATTTAGTGAGGGGGGGGGGGGCATCGCTCTCTCAAGTATCAACATTTATCTACCATTCTACATTACGTTAAATTATACTAGAAACATTTCTGTACAGTATTTAAAATATTTGTAACAAAAAAAAAATAAATAAATAAAATAAAATTCAGACAAGGGTCAGCATTTTTAACTTTTTGACCCAAGACACTCTTAAAAAGCACAGAATTTTGTTTAAAACTTATAAATTCCGTGATTTTTACAAAAATAAAAAGATATTTTAATTGTTTACCTCTTAACAAAGCGTAATAAACATCAAAAATTCGAAAAATCGGAATCCCATAGCGGATGCAAAGAGATCGCAAATCTCAAAGTGAAGGCATCAAAAGTATAAAAACGGTTTGTAAAAGAAATATTTTTGATAAAATTATTTTAAAATTGCATTTTAGAGTCCTATGATAAACATTTCATTAATATCTGTGGACACAGTTGAAGCAAAAAAAAAAAAAAAATTATACCATCTATATCTATCCTCATAAAAGAAAATGGAATTTTGCTTTGATGAGAGTTCTAACAAAAATAAAAAGACTTTTCATTTATTTGCATCCTAATAAAGCGAAGTTAGTTTGAAAAAAGAACAAAATATGATTCTTATATCGGATGTTAAAAGATTGCATTTTTCAAAGGGTAGACATCTAAAGAACAAAAAAAAAAAAAAAAAAAAAACCGGTAATTAAAAGAGTTTATTTAAAGTTAATCATCCTTGTTAGCATCGAAAAATCAAAACCCATATAATTTTCTCCCAAAATAACAATTAAACATCGCACCGCACCTTAAAAACGCAAATATCAACAAGCTGGTAAAAGGATGAGAATTTTTTCTAATCAAGTCATTATAAAGGTTCAACGCCAGACTCTTAAGTGGTGATAATTTTGAAGTTGGTAACCCTATCTGAAGCGATCATATTTTCCCCCCACCCTTACTATCCCTTTGCAGTTTTAAAGTTCATTTCGCAGATACATATTATTGTTTATTAAATCATGAGCGGGGAGAAAAGTGCTTACCAACCCCTTTTCAGAAAAGTTTACAACAACACCGCTGCTAATTAGCTGTGATAAAACAAACAAGCATTACATTTATTTGGCAGTAGCAATTATTTATCCTTTGCAGGAACATCGCTAGAGTGCCTTTTTTTTTTCAAAATTAGACGATTTTGTATAAGCTGATCCCTCTAATTCGACTTCAGAAAAGGTTCCAAAAATTATCGGTTTATACACAGAAATATGCGTTATTTTGCTTTCACATTTGCTCTTTCAATAAACAATTTGTGAAAGATCCGATCTTGTTTATCAGAATTTTGTGAAGGGTCCCTTTTGGTTGATCGGGATTTTGTGAAAGGTCCGTTTTGGTTGATCGGGATTTTGTGAAAGGTCCGTTTTGGTTCATTGGAATTTTGTGAAGGGTCCGTTAACGGACCCAAATATCCTCTGGCCAGACCCCTGTGGACAGACAGTGAAACCTGTGTATAACAATACTGTCTATAAAAATATTTTACTCGATCCCAGAAAAATGTCAGTATAGGTAATCAAATTGTCTATAACGATAACCTGTTTATAACAATATTTTTTTTAGGTCCAACAGTATCTTTGTGGCAGGTTTTACTGTATAACTCATGATATTTAATTCAAAATGATTTTCATAACATTTTTTACTATTTTAAACCAAGTAACTAAATAAATTTCATTTAAAAATGTTTATCAGTAAATAAGAAATATAAAGAATAAGGCAAAATTGTTTCATCTTAAGATTTGTCACAGACTGTATCATCCGTCTTGGATGATACTGCTCTGAACTTGATCAATAACGTTTACTCCACCCTGGGGTTATTGCTCACTGTAACCAGGTTGCTCTGTGCTCGTTACTAATAATATCACTCCCATTGCTTTGTCAATTAGCTCTTTATCTCTGGGATCAGAGCAATGTTCGCATATTATTTTTATTTTAGTTATTAGCATCAGATTTTGTGTTCTCAACCAATACAATAAAAATGAAGTAATCGAGAACTAGGCAATTTCGAGAAATACAATAAAATGAACAGGAAAATGAAAGGGGATATCGGAAAGAATCAGAAATTCTAGGCAAATATTGCTCCATAACAATAATGGGGTGATCATGTGCTTGCTGTGGAACAGCATTATAAGCTGTTCTTATAACGCTGTTCCACAGCATTGTAAGATGCATGTTGTCACAAAGGCAATAGAGTATAACTTAAGGAGGTAAAGGTCAAGATACAGAAAATTTCTAAGTGGCCAGTGACCACTAGAGCCAAAAAACTTGGTGGCCACCACTGTGGGAGAGGAGTTTTTACAAAACTGCATTTTTGATGAAATTTACAAAAAATACAATTTTGCTGATAAAATTTCACTTTTCCAGAAAGTAGCTAATTAAAAAAAAAAAAAAAATCTGGCCCTTTCTATGTTATTCTCAGTAGTTTGCACTGAGATAATCATCCAATTCTGTTTTCTAGAAACTTAGGCAATTAAATAGTCTTGTCTTGCGAATGACAAAACATGGCAACTACGAGAAAAATTTAAGACATGAAAGTAATTTTAATAATTAAAAACCCTCAAAAAACAATAATTTTTAGAAAAGAGTCAGTTTTTAGCACATTAGCGTCGAAAGCAATGTGGATAAAATAATATTCTGAAGGTAAAATTTGAAGGAAAAAATTTTGTATTTTTCAAGATAATAATTCATTATCCAGGGGGGGAAAATACGGCACATTTTGCAGAATGTTCAATAGTTTGCATTGTATTGCAATAGACATTCAATTCTACTTTTGGAAACTTAAACACTTAAAGAATCTTGTTTACTTCCATCTTGGAAGTGACTAAATGTGGCGATTGCCCTAAAAATTAAAATATAGGTTTTTGAATTTGCAGCATAAAAATAATTATAAAATTTAAAATCCTCATTAAACATCAATTTAATTGAACTGTTATAGCTTTTAGCACAGCTTCCAATGCAATACGGATAAGATGAAATTTTAAATACAAAATTTTTCATTTCTCAAGAAAACCGTTTTAAAAAATAAAAAATATAAATAAAATGCTTTACAGTGCATTTTGTTATTTTCATTAGTTTGCATTTGAATAAACATCAAATTCTGCTTTGTTTTTACAAACTTAAGCACTTAAGTATTTTGCCTACTTCCATCTTGTGAGTGACCAAATATGGCGTCTGTTTCACACATAACTGAAAAGTATTTCCGTTCTGGTCAAAAAATGATCTTCCTTTGATGTGTTTATCCTCAGGCGTATGCTTCCAAATCCATTTATTTTCTTCCACCCTCATGAGTTTGCGCATAATTCCTGTTCATCCCAAGATTTTTTTTCTTAGAAACAACAGGGGGGGGGGAGGAATGGCAACTGGAGGACATTTTCTTAGGTTGCCACTTTTTCCAACTAAGCGACCGTGAATCTTGACATTTATAAGGAGCCATTATGAAATCAGACAAAAATCTCCTGCATAAATTACAGAATTTGATTGCATTGAAATAATAAAGTAAATGAAAAAAAATCTGGTAACTTTTAAGGCTCCACCGATGGCATTTATTGGCCGATGGGCCGATGCCGATTGTTTCTCTCCAAATGGCCGATTGCCGATGCCGTTGGACAATGACAAAAAAAAAAAAAAAAAACATAACAGAAATAAATTGATGAGATTGTCAGGGATTTAAAGGATCATTGATTCATTTCACTTTACTTCCTTTCTACAAATAAAGAATTGTTATCACAAAAAAAAATTAGGTTCCGACCTAAATTTTTATTATACGATCACCCAATTTAAACTTCACAAGTTTTTTCGTCACATCTGTACATGTATATGTACCTAAGAACATTAAATGACCAAAATTTCCATTTTAAAAGCCTCCTTAGTTAATTATCGCAAATTCTCTAGTGATGTCTTCATGCGAGTAAACTTGCGTCACTCAAAAACGTTATGAAATAGTAAGTTAAAAACTCATATGTACGTAGTATGATCTAAAAGTTCGAGGACAAGCTGTATAAAACCTCACCCGGAATAGTTCACATTACCGAAATACATCTATCTTTAAAATAGTCACCTTGAACGACTATGCACTTCTGCCAACGTTCATATAGCTTTTAGAAGGACTCCTGGAAGACAGTTACTGCAAGCTCCTGTAAGGCCTCTTGCGCTGCTGCTTTAACTTCATTGTGGGAAGAAGGTGACTTTCATGTTGAGGATGCACGCTTCGATTGGTCAATACTTTGATATGACAAACAAATAACATTTTTTCGGACTTAGCTCCGTGTGACTTTTACCTGTTCCCAGCAAAAGAACATTTGCATGGACGCGACTTTCTTCCGTCAGGAGAAGATAAAGCTGCATCACAGAAGGTAGCGAAAAATAGCTTCCAGGAGTGTTTCCAAAAGTTATGTGAACACTGGTAGAAGTACATAGTCCCTCAAGGTGACCTTTTGAAGGTGGATGTGCTTCGGTAATGTGAACTATTCTGAGTAAGGTTTTATACAGCTTGTCCCCTGAACTTTTGGATCGTACTACGTAGAATCTCTATATGGTGTAGTTATGCTTCTCCTTTTTTGACTGCTGTATGATGGAAGGCAAAGAACAACAGCCAAAAAAAAAAAAAAAAAGAAGAAAAACAAAGAGACTGTTTAATAACCAACCGATTTGTTTTTTTTTTAATTGAACATATAACCAAGATTTCAGTAATATTGCAATAATGTATGGATTTAGGTACACTAAACATAGTTTAAAAAATATTAAATTATGTTGTTTAATCATTCAAAAAAAATAAGAATAAAACTATGAAACTCAACAAATTACGCAAATGAAGTGGAAAGATTGCACGTAGACACTTTTTAGTCATCAAATTAAACAAAAAAGGTAACAGATAAATTACAATATTAAATCATAATAGGAATATTGCTATACTTATTTAAAATTTATAAATAAAAAAGTTTTCATTTTTCATAAAAGCTATAACAGTGACATAAATTTTGCGGAAAAAAAATAGCCATGAAAAGAGCGAGGTTCTTAAAACGCAGCTACAATAAACAAACTCAATATTTACACCAAGTTAATAACTGAATACATATACTACTTGATCTGATGTTTACATACGTAATATTGAACAATTTAATTGTTTAATCTTTTACGAAGCACTACAACTAAGTTCAAATAAAATTTTTCAATTTAACAATAATTTTCTGAAATTTAAAAAATTGCATAGTAGAAAATCCTTGAAACTTTTCTATAACATGTTATTAAAAATATGATGAAACCGAAAATAACTTATTCATTGATTTTATATAAATACATAAAAATAGTTACTTACAATAGAAAAAAAATCGATCGCTATTAATGATGCAAAAAAGATGGTGCATTACGAAATATAGGTGAAACAAGTATAAGAAATACGCAAAATGACATTTCTTGACCAAAATAAATAATCGCTAAATATTTAAGAAATGCTTGAAACGATGAGGGTGGGTTGGGGGGTCACCCTCTGATTTTGGAGTAACTCACAACATTAAACTTCGGCCCCTCTCTAATTTTATGAATGGTGTTAGTTTTGAACAACTTAGAAGTACAACTAGAGTTTAATTTCAGAAATTGAGGGAGTGAGAGGAGGGGCACGCAAGTGTTCTCGGAAATACAAAAAATAGTCGTAAAAAATAGAGTTCAAAATAATCATAAACATGGAGCAGAAAAACTCTTTCAAAACTTGCAACCGAGTTTGTTTTGATGTGCAGTGGCGGATTTAAAATATAGCAAATGTTGCAATTGCGCGAGAGGCCTCATAACCATAGGTGTACCGTAGGTGTTACTAAAATGCTTATGATAAATGTTTTACAACTTCTGTGATAGAGAAATAGGGGCCCAAAATGTATTTCGACAGGCCCCAAACTTGTAGCTCCACCGAAGCGATACAGAAAAGACTGCATTAACTGTGATTCATATTACAAATATCGAAAAATTAAAAATTACCGTCGGTTCAACGGGAATCTAACCAAATGAAACAAAACCGTTTTCGCCATCTCATATTTGTTTCCATGGTCTCCAGTTCGGCAATAGATCAACAAATGATCGTCAGTCTGAGACGCTATATTAGTTTTGCATTGAAATAACTAATTAACAGCCACAAAAAATGAGTAAATAGGCTTTTTAGAACACCCGATCGAAAACAAAACGGAAAGTGCACAACTGGAACATACGCACACCCCACAAGCGAAAATTTAACCTTCTATAGCTTACCATTTTTGAGTTATGACATGAGAGATACATACGTACATCCAGTCGCAAAAAACAACGCAATAATTTGTTTGGTACCTGAATGCAGTATTAAAAACTCTTTCAGAGGTGACTAAAATAGAAATTCTTACTGAAATTTAAGTAAACAATATTATATGAATACAATAACTCCCTTTACTTTGTATTAAAAAGTAAAACCACAAAGGTCCTTTAAAAAAAAACATCGACTAATTCCATCGGCTTTTCGATGTTTTTAAGGCCAATGTTTCCTGCAAGTTAGCATCGGCCGCTGATGCCGATGGCTAAATTATTGAACCATCGACCAGGTCGATGCATCGGTCGAGTCCTAGTAACTTTGTATGGAGGGGGGGGGGGGGGTGAGAGAAAGACCTATCAACAAAAAATGCTCAACATTTTTTTCCTGCACCATAAACTGTGTTTCTACAAAGAAAAAAACCTTGCTTTACGTAATTCACAATTATAAACATTATCCAGAATATTTTTTTTAATGTTATGTAGGAAATTCTGATATAATTATGAAAAGTTCAATACTTTAAACTGTCATATTTAATAAGAAAAAAATGAAAATATTGGAAAAAAGAACTTATGTATAGCATAACCTGTTAATCCAAAAGTTGCAACAAGTATAAAGCAAAATATTTTGTGTCATTCTTTTGCTAAAAATGGGTCGTCAACATGCTAAATTGGAAAGAATGAAGTTTCTTATAGTGTCATGGCTCAAAGTTAGAAAAAACAATTCATTTTTGACCAAATGAACGTTTTATAATCTACTTTCTCGAAGATTTTTAAAAAATAAAGAAGGACTGATCAATTAAAAAGTAACTAAAGTAAATGAGGTAGAAAGCTTGTAACAATTGGAAAAGATTAACGCAAATTAAAGTGAATCGCCCAAAATAAGTTTTAAAAATGCTTTCTACATTCAGAAGTGTTGGAAAGAATCTCTAGTTATTTTGTTCAAGTCAACTACACTTGGAGGGTTGCATAAAATGCAGTTGCAGGTCCTCAAAGTAAAACCAAAGATGAACATAAAGAGAGGTGCCCAACTCTCCAGGAGCAAAGATAAGCTCATTTGGGTGCAACAAGACTGGGGAAGTATTTTATTCAGGGATGAATCTTTATTTTAAATATCTGTTGATCAAAATGAGGTGTTCTGATTTGATGTTTAAAAAGCGAAGTGCTTGAAAAATCTTGTGCAAGACAATCTCTCAAATTTGAGACATCCTTTATGGCATGGGGATGCATTAGAGTTGCTGGAACTGGGCAATTGCATGCATCTTTAAACTGGAGACAGCTGTTTATCAAGATATATTGTATTACTGTATGATAGAGGCACAGCAGGGACACATTTTTTTTTAGCAAGATTCCACTTTGTATCACATCAAATTGAAGATTTTAAACAAAAAGAAGGATTTTGGTATTAAACTGGCCCGACTCAATTCTGGTATAATAAAAAATTTGTGGTATTGTCAAATTCAAAGAAAAAGCTTCAAGACCTGCCAACAAAATGGAACTCATTGCCGTATTAAAGAGAGTGTGGAAACAGTACCAATAGCCTTGAATGTTAACAGCTGTTGGAATCCATGTCTGAAAGGATTCAAGCTGAGATTCCAGCAAAAAATGACTAAGTACTATTGATATTGTTTGTTTGAACGTGTTTTCCCCCTTTAATGTTAATGTTCTATTTATTTCACTTAATGTAAATCATCACTATAAACTTTTAATTATTCTGTCTAAGATAAATTTTTAATTAAGCACATATGAAACATTATGCACACTTTTTAAAGTTTAAGAAAGATGGCATGTTTATTTAACCACCTACTTTCTTGTTAGATTAAGCTTTTTCCCCAAAAAGTTTTTTTTTTTTTAATTTGGGTTGTATTTAATTCCAAGTGAAAAAAAAAAATAATCTTTGCTTTATGTCAGTCTTATGGTAGTATTTTATCAACTTAATTCCTTTTATGTATCAGAATTAGTTACACCTACCAAAAAAGTTTTTTTTTCCAAATTTTATTAGTAGTAATTTTTGAAAAGCAAAAATAATTATTAATAAATTATCCATATGTATTTTTCCCATATATATGACTAATAAATTTTCCATATGTAAATAAACAGGTATTAGAATAATTCTATTTTAGAATGTGCAAGGTTTTATTTATATTTTTTTAATGAAAGTAGTAAAAAGTATCCCCTCCCCCCTTGTACTTCCAAATTTGGCAACAGTGGTGGTCACTAATTTTATCGGGTCTAGCAGCCATTTAGAAAATCTTGACCTTTACTTAATGTTGCTTTGAGGTGATCACGTCCTTTATTTCAAAAAAAAGATACCCTTAACTCAAAAAAATTGCCCCCTTTAAAAAAAAAAAAACAGCACCCTATTTTTTAATCCGAGGGGAAACTTTATACATATACAGTAGAATTACACTATGACATCAACCCTTCGAATATATTTAAATATTTAATAATTTAATGTTATAAATTAGATTCAATCAACATAATTTTGAATTATTGAAGGGAAATGCTATTTTCATAAGAAAAAATACTTCATTTACTTGTTTAATCAATCACTTCTAGGAAGTTGATTTTTTAGTGAAAAGAGATTCTAACAGCTAATACCTTTATTTTGAATATGGCAGAATGCTGTCTATTTTTTTTTTTTTTTTTTTTTTTTCAAGATTGTGTATCTCTTGTCAATTGAATACGGGGATAAGAATTGTTCTCCTTCTCACATGGGAGTTCCTTAGAATGATCAACTACAGTTGAATGCTACAGCTATGGTTTTTCTCTTCTCTTGCTATTTCTTAAGGCCAGTTTTAAAATCGAACTGCCTTGCATTAGGATTCGACCGATGCATCGGCGCCGATGATTCAACAATTTAGCCATCGGCATCGGCGGCCAATGCTAACTTGCAGGAAACATCGGCCCATTGGCCTTTAAAATATCGAAAAGCCGATGGAATTGGCCGATGTTTTTGGAAAAAAAAGGACCTTTGTTGTTTTACTTTTTAATACAAAGTAAAAGGAGTTATTGTTTTCATACAAAATTGTTTACTTAAATTTCAGTATGAATTTATTTTAGTCACCCCTGAAAGAGATTTTAATACTGCATTCAGGTACCAAACAAGTTAACTATTGCATTGTTTCTTGCGACTGGATGTACGTATGTATCTCTCATAAGTCATAACTCAAAAACAAGGCCGTATCCAGAAATTTTTTTCGGGAGGGGCCCGGATTAGCACATTGCCCTAACACACTCACACACACATATAGTATATATAGACACACCAAACGCATAAAAATGTTAACATAGAAGACTTTTTGTCTCGATTTTTAATGATTGCACTGTTTGGACTGTTGTTATTTTATTTTAATTTCTTATTATTTTTCTTATTCACCTTGTAGTGGTAAAGATAACAGGAGAGTGTCCCTTTAAGTCGGATGTAGAACATCCATAATTTCAGGGGGTCCGGGGGTTTCTACCCCCCGAGAAATTTTTGAAAAAAAAAATCTGTATTTTGGGGCCTTATATTAGGTAATTGAAACAACGAAAATATGAAAAAAATAGGCAAACAAAGTTTTTAAAAAGTTATACATTCTTTTGCCAATCAAGATCAAACAAAATAAAAATTGCTTGCTCGACAAATCATGCAAAACAATGGACAGAGAGGAAAAACGAGAGAGGAGAAAAGAGAAGCACCCCGTCATCTGCTGTCATCTGCTCATATCGTCATATGCTCATATCGGCTTTTAGTGGAGTTTGTTTTTGATCACTCCCCCTACCCCCACTTGTTTTCATTAAATGCCCTACAGTATGAAAATTGTACAAAATAGTTTAAAAGAAATAGTGTAGACATGCAAAAAATAAGAACGGACGAGTAATATTCTGGTCATTTGGACAATTCATACTTTATTTTCTTGATATGATACAAAATTGAAGAACTTTTCAAGGAATTTCAAAAACTTAAATAATTTTCAAAGACCCTCGAACAGTTGAAATTATTTGAAGCTCTTATAACTTTGTAAGACACACCCGTTTTAAGTTAATAAATGCAATGAAATATTTCTCGAAACAAACTTTTTTTTTTCAATCACAAGTAGTGCAGAAAATGAAAAAGAGTAAAGTGTTATTTTTTTCTCATACTTAAGGTATTAACAGTATGCAGTAGAAGTAAGAAAAAAAATAAAACAAGCAATAACAAAAGAACTTCCCTGATACTGAATTCGGCATTAAATAAATGCAAGACATGAAACATATCAGTCACAAAAATGATCTTGAAAATTATGCAACAAAAACGCGAGAATCGTGATGTTTGCATTTTTTACTCAGGATGTATCAAGGAGCAGAATTTGGCACATCTTGGTAACAAGATGGACTAATCGGATAACTAATCGGAAACTAGGTGCCCAGCCTTTGGGAGTCCCCGGCTTGGAATCAGTAAGTTTATAAGAGTTTTAGGGGGAGGAGGGCAGGGTCGTGGTACAGAGGGGAGAAGGGACACCTGTTGGTCCGGTCCCGAGCTTAAATGGGGTCCAATATCTTTAAACCTAGGGTTGAAAATATAGGTAAACAATATGGAGGGGGCCCAAAAAAGGCATTTGTGACAGCCCCAAAATTTCTGTGCCCGTCCCTGGAGGAGGAAGTGCACAGAAGTCAGTTCGGTAGACTTGAAAAGTCTACCGAACTGACAAGGGGCCTGCCTTGACCCTGGACTGTCCTGAATCGGGAAAGAGAGCAGGAAGTCCTAATTAAAGGTCTAAATTTCAAGTGTACCTTGTGACTAATAAGAAATAGAATTGCTTTTTCTGCATTTCTTCAAAATATTAGAAATCTTGAATGGTAGCAAAATTAAGAATTAAAAAAACTTTGTTATTCTCCTTTTCTGACATTAGGAATTAAAAGAAAAACCTTCTTCTGTTTTACGGTACCAAACATTTCGGGTTTCGGGGGGGGGGGGGGCGTCAGGCCCTCCCTCTGGATACGACCCTGCTCAAAAATAGTAAGCTGTAGAAGGCTAAATTTTCACATGTTGGATGTGCGCATGCTCCAGTTGTGCACTTCCCTTTTTGTTTTCGATCGGGTGTTCTAAAAAGCCTATTAACTGATTTTTTGTGGCTATTAATTACTTACTTCAATGCAAAACTAACATAGCGTCTCAGACTGACGATCATTTAGTGATGTATTGCAGAAATGGAGACCATGGAAACAAATATGAGATAGCGAAACCGGTTTTGTTTCATTTTGTTAGATTCCCGTTGAACCGACGATAATTTCTAATATTTCGATATTTGTAATATGAACCACAGTAATGCAATCTTTTCTGTATCGCTTCGGCGGAGTTACAAGTTTGGGGTGCATCGAAATACATTTTGGGGCCCTATTTCTCTATCACAGAAGTTGTAAACATTTACCATAAGCATTTATTTGTAACTCCTGTGGTGCCCCTATGGTTATGGGGCCTCTCGCGCAATTGCAACTTATGCTATATTTTAAATCCGCCACTGCACGCCAAAACAAACTCGGGTGCAGGTTTTAAAAGGGTTTTTCTGCTCAATGATTATGATTATTTTGAATTCTATTTTTCACTATTATTTTTTGTATTTCCCAGAACACTTGCGCGCCCCTCCTCCCATTCCCTCAATTTCTGAAATTAAACTCTAGTTGTACTTCTGAGTTGTTTAAAACTAACACCATTCATAAAATTAGATTTTTTTTCAAGCTTTGTCTATTGTTTAGGAAGAATTTAGAGCATTAATGTAAGAAATTGATTAAAGACGTTTTGAATGGTGACATAATTCGGAAAACAAAGGGAGTTTAGAATTTTTTTTCTTCCGAAGTGCTGAAGTAGATTCAGAAACTCTTCCGAGGCGTTGGTGGTAGCGGTTCTGTACTAAAAAAATTAAGCCGAAGTTGGGGCCGAAGTTTAACGTTGTCAGTTACTCCAAAATCAGAGGGTGACCCCCCTAACCCACCTCGTCGTTTCAAGCATTTCTTAAATATTTAGCGATTCTTTAGTTTGGTCAAGAAATGTCATTTTGCGTATTTCTTATACTTGTTTCACCTACCTTTTGTAATGCGCCATCTTTTTTGCATCATTAATAGCGATTGATTTTTTTTTCTGTTGTAAGTAACTATTTTTATGTATTTATTTAAAATCAATGCATAAGTTATTTTCGTTTTCATCATATGTTTGATAATATGTTATAGAAAAGTTTCAAGGATTTCCTATTATGCAATTTTTTAAATTTAAGAAAATTATTGTTAATGTGAAAAACTTAATTTGAACTTGTTTGTAGTGCTTCATAAAAGATTCAACAATCAAATTGTTCAATATTACGTGTGCAAACATCAGATCAAGTAGTATATGTATTCAGTTATTAACTTGGTGGTGTAAATATTGAGTTTGTTTATTGTAGCTGCATTTTAAGGATCTCGCTGTTTTCATGGCTATTTCTTTTTTCCGCAAAATTTATGTCACTGTTATACATTTTATGAAAAATGCAAACTTTTCTACTAATAAATTTTAAATAAGTATAAAAATATTCCTATTATGATTTAATATTGTACTTTATCTGTTACCTTTTTTGTTTAATTTGATGATTAAAAAATGTCTACGTGCAATCTTTCCACTTTAATTGCGTAATTTGTTGACGGTTTCATAGTTTTATTCTTAATTTTTTTCTTTGAATGATTAAACAACATAATTTAATATTTTTAACTATGTTTAGTGTACCTAAATCCATACATTATTACAATACTACTGAAATCTTAGTTATATGTTCATTTAAAAAAAATCAATTGCTTATTAAACAGTCTCTTTGTTTTTCCTTTTTTTGGCTGTTGTTCTTTGTCTTCCATCCTACAGCAGTCAAAATAGGAGAAGGATAACTACACCCTATATATATTGTACGTAGTACGATCCAAAAGTTCGGGGGGGGGGGCCAGCTGTATAAAACCTTACCCAGAATAGTTCACATTACCGAAGCACATCCACCTTCAAAAGGTCATCTTGAGGGACTATGTACTCCTGCCAGTGTTCGTATAACTTTTGGAAACACTCCTGGAAGCCATTTTTCGCTAACTTCTGTGATGCAGCTTTATCTTCTCCTGACGGAAGAAAGTCGCGTCCATGCAAATGTTTTTTTGCTGGGAACAGGTAAAAGTCACACGGAGCTAAGTCCGAAAAAATGTTATTTGTTTGTCATATCAAAGTATTGACCAATCGAAGCGTGCATCCTCAACATGAAAGTCACCTTCTTCCCACAATGAAGTTAAAGCAGCAGCGCAAGAGGCCTTAGAGGAAGTTGCGATAATTGTCTTCCAGGAGTCCTTCTAAAAAAGCTATACGGACGTTGGTAGAAGTGCATAGTCGTTCAAGGTGACTATTTTGTAGATAGATGTACTTCGGTAATGAGAACTATTCACGGTAAATTTTTATACAACTTGTCCTCAAACTTTTACATCATACTACATACGTATGAGTTTTCTACTTACTATTTCATAACGTTTTTGAGTGACGTAAGTTGACGCGCATGAAGACATCACAAAAGAATTTGCGATAATTTACTAAGGAGACGTTCAAAATGGATATTTCGGTCATCTATGTGTTCTTAGGTACATATGCATGTACATGTGCGCCGAAAAAACTTGTGAAGTTTAAATTGGATGATCGTAAAATAAAAATTTAGGTCGAAATCTGATTTTTTTTTTGGGGGGGGGGATTATATTTCCTTATTCATTGAAAGGAAGTAAAGTGAAATGAATCAATGATCCTTTAAATCCCTGAATCTTATCAATTCATTTCTGTTTGATTTTTTTTTTTTTTTTTTTTTGCCATCGGCCATTTGGAGGAAAACAATCGGCCATCAGCCACCTTTGAACAATCGGCCAACAATCGGCATCGGCCCAAAAATGCCATCGGTCGAGCCCTACCTTGCATCCCTTTCTATTCTCATTACTGTGAGCAGACTTAGATAAAATGAAAAGCTTTCTGCAAACACAAATCTTAACTGGAAAGTTTTCTGCAAATAATTATTTTGCCTAACTCACCCTTGAATAAATTAAATTTATATGAAAGAAGCCTAAAAAAAAGGGGGGGGAATGCCTTAAATCTTTTTTTTATTACAATAACATATAGTTTGCTTATTTTTCACCAACTGCAGAAAACTGAAAAAATCAATTGTTTTTTCACACATGTGCTTTAAAAGGCTTTCAGAGAAAGGCTTCAACAGAAAAAAACTGGGATCTTTTTAAAAATTCCCTTTAATTTTTTTTTAAATTAATGTTAGCAATTTGAAAAAAAAAAATCTGCAGAGCCAAAAATTTTCTGCAAACACTGTTCGCGCGTTCGTCTATATTATGCAAGATTGACTGTGAGACACTTTTTAGATGATTCTTAAAATTTAATTTTCAAATCAATTTTAAACAAACTTAACTAAACTTTAGAATTTTTGCTTCAATTTAACTTGAATTTACTCCATTATTTAAAATTAAAATTTCATAGTAAAAATTAAAAAGTCATTAGAACATCACAACTAGCCCCTCTAAGTGGTTTACCTTGGGACCAGGGATGGCAAGTTTTTGCCGGGGGCGGAAAAAACCATAGAAAAAACCACGGTTTTTACCGCCCGGCAAAAATAGGTTTTTGCCAAAGTGGCAAAAATAGATTGTGTTAACAACTTACGGACAGTTTTTTTTCCTTTTATATAAAAGTAAAAGCATGAAAAGATTGATAAAATTTTAATTATTTTTATAGTTAAAAAAATTAAGGTTTAACTTACTTTTAAAGTTATGGTGCATTTTTATTTCTAAATTTTTAAACATTAACACAAAATTTCACTTTGTAACATCTAAGACAAATAATTAACTTACATTGAAAATGTAATTAGCTTGTTTATTATAGCATTTTTTACAGAATACTAAATATCTATATAAAGTATATTTAATCTAGATACAACTATAAAATAAAAGAAATAAAAGTAATTAAAAAGCAAAGTACACATTTCTTTAGATTGAAATATCACTTAAATCACCATAGTCTATACCATCTTCATCAAAACCTATTTGTTGTTTAAGCATGGCATAGCAATAAACTAGTTTCATGAGAGAAGCAACTAACAAACGGTTTCGTATTTTTGATTGTACAAAAGAAAAATTTGAGAAATATCTCTCTATTGCAGCAGAACTTGCAGGACACATTTGAAGAGTTGCGACTAGTGTGCAGAAATCTTTAAGTACTGTACTGCATGTAAATGCAGTATTTCTTTAGTGAGGAAAAGTTAATATTTTTCTGTATTCAAGTAAATATTCTGTTATTAATTAAATAGCTTAAAAATCTTAGTGGGGTAAAAAAAGTGATTAATATATATATATATATATATATATATATATATGCATACATACATACATATAATTAGAATTCAATCTTTTTATTAATTTACTAAGCTTAAGTAACCATTCCTTGTTTTAGCATTGAAGGAATTGGCTCATTCTGAAAAAATTGTTTTAGCAAACATTTAAAATCTTAATTTTTGCAATCCCAACATTTCTTTTTTATTTATTTTTCACCTTATAAATTAGAAGTAACATGGAGAGACATAACTAAAATATTAAAGTGCATTATTTATATTATATTGTCACTATTTCTTGATTAACAATATAATGCTACTTTATTTGCAATTAGGTTTTTGCCATTTTTTCCATTTTTGCCGGTTTTTTCCATTTTTGCCATGGTTTTTTCCACTGTCCCGGCAAAAATACCTTTTTGCCGGCAAAAAATCCAACCCTGCTTGGGACACTAGTAAAAAAAAACTTAATTGCAAAAAAAAAAACTAAACCTAATAGGTTAAAAAATCTTTATTCACAAACTTACAGCATAGCAAATTTCATTAGGTTCTACTAGCTGCGTGGCCCGGCTTTGCACTGCCCACCTCGAAAATAAAAGTTATGTGAAGTGATGCGTGTTCAACACTCAAACACGCAACAAAAAATTTTTTTTATTGAACAAAAAAAAAAAAACAGTAACATTTTGTGTGGCAGACAGCGGAAAAATAACCAGAAGTAAACATTTTAAATCCCCTGATTATAGAAAAAGCCTTTAAAACAAAAGTATACTTTAATTTTACTTATTCATATATGAGAAAAAAATGGCAACAGATCTTTTGTCTCAATGATTTTCTTCACGCTATCAATTTTGATAAAAGCAATGTTACAGAAAATTGAGATGAAGCACTAAATAATAATTTGAATGGAGGAAATTCGAAGGCATCGAAGACTCTCATACTCCTTCAAAGTCGACCAGTGCTTGCAGAGTTGAAGTTTGACTGATTTTGGGATAAAGCAGTCTGAGTCGAAGGCTTTAAAATTCCCAGGCAGAGTTCAAAAATATCCAATATTTTGATATAGGGGAGAGTGTTGTACCTTGAGCCTACATGTACCTTGAACCTATGTTGATTGTGGCTCTATCTGTTTAGATAACAAAGCAATTGCACTAATAGTTCACTTTTTAGCCACCAGGGACTTCTACAAATGTGTTTAGTTTGTTGCTACTACTCTCTATTTTGGTCAACAAGGAAAATAGGAAAATTACACTTCAAAAGTAAGTTTTCTCATGCTTATACTTTTATTTTTAACTGGTTAATCAATTTTTATACATTTAGAGTTGTAATCATAATTGATTAAGTATTTTGTTAGCTACAACTACATATGCTTAGAGTCACTTGAAAGTTAGGCTTAAAAGAGCTAGCAGCCATTTTTGCTCAATAGGTCAAGTGTTGTACCTTGACCCTAGGTGATGTGTTGTACCTTGAACAGGTTCAAGGTACAATACTTACTGTATTTTTTGTTTAATATTTTCAATTCAGCCTAGCATGTCAAGACGAATACTCTTTATTTTTCAAAAATGTAGTCTAGGTAACACTATTTGCATTTTATTAAGTGAAGAAAACCATAGCCTAAATAATACTAGGCCTATATATACTGAGTTCAAAATTTTCTTTCAAGAAAAACTTCTTAGAAACATCAAAATATGGTTGTCCTATAACCTATTTTTAAAAAAACATTTAGAAAATAATACTGTTCAAACATCTGTCATTTAAAATATAATTTAGGCTAGAGACTTAAACATTTTTAAAACAGAATTTTGTTATTGTTATTTTGTATTGTTTTGTTATTGTTAGACTAATCCTGTTGTAATTTTCAGATGCCAAGGAGCAAAACTGGAGTAAAAAGACAACCAATATGTAAAGAAGATCTGGAAATGGCAGTAAACAAGGTTGTAAAAAAGGAGCTTACAGCCTACAAAGCTGCAAAAGACTTTGGAGTTGACAAAGCAACACTTTTAAGACATGTCAATAAGTTCAAAGCATCTGGTTTAAATACTTTTGAATACAGAAGCAACAATGACGTGAAAAAGGTATTTACTGTAGAAGAGGAGAAACTTTTTGTGGAATACATACTCAAAGCATCTAATCTTCACTATGGGTTAACTTTAAAAAATGTCAGAGTTTTAGCATATGAATTTGCTAGAGAAAACAAAAAAAAGTATGATCCTTCATGGGATGACAAGAAAATGGCAGGCAAAGAGTGGCTGCGATTGTTTCGAAAAAGGTATTCTAAAGAGCTGTCTCTTAGGAAACCTGAAGCAACCAGCTTAGCGCGATCAACTGCATTCAACAAGACAAATGTCACCCTGTTTTTTACTAACTATAAAAAAGCACTGCAAAACCATCCGGAGATCAGTCCTTATAATATTTGGAATTGTGACGAAACCGGATTATCTACGGTTCACACTCCCCCAAAAATATTAGCCATGAAAGGACTAAAGCAAGTGGGGAGTATGACAAATGCAGAAAGGGGAACAAACATTACAATGAATTCTGCAATCAATGCTGGAGGAGGTTTTATCCCTCCTATGCTAATATTTCCACGGAAAAATTTCAAAGAACATATGCTAAAAGGAGCCCCACCACGAACCATTGGAAGAGCAAATCCATCTGGGTGGTCAACAGAAGATCTATTTTTTGATTTTATCAAACACTTTATTAAGTTCAGTGGTGCGAGCAATACAAACAAAATGATTCTTCTCATGGACAACCATGAAAGTCATATTTCGGTAAAGACAATTAGCTTGGCTAAAGAAAATGGCGTTACTCTTGTGACTTTCCACCCTCACACAACTCACAAAATGCAGCCTTTGGATAGAAGTGTTTACGGTCCTTTTAAAACTTATTTCAGCTCAACAATGAATGATTGGATGATTAGCCCAGGAAATGTTGGGAACCCAGCAACTATTTATGATAATGCAGAGTTGGTTGGACAAGCCTTTCCACTTGCTTTTACCCCGAGTAACATTATCTCAGGGTTTAAGAAAACCGGGTTGTTTCCACTCAATGAAAATATTTTCCCTAAAAGTGAATTTCTGGCCTCAAATGTTACAGATCGACCGATGCAATCTGAGGAAATTGAGGCATCAAACACAAATAGGCTTTCTTCTACATTAGTTGAACCTTCAACTTCATCTATAGGAAGCTCATCAACTTCAACTTTAGGTCTAGAGCCTATGACACCAACGTCTTCACGGTCACGAGTAATGGTCTCTCTAGAAGACATCCGCCCCTATCCTAAAGCATTACCAAGAAAAGAAACACGTAAGGGAAGATCTAAAGGAAAATCTCTAATACTGACAGATACTCCAGTAAAAGAACGTATAGAAGTCGAAAAAAGAAAAAAACAACCAAAGCCAAAATCTAAGAAAATATTAAAAGCATCCCAAAGTAGAGCTGTGAAAAAGATTTTTCAAGACAGCTCAGAGTCTGACATTGATGCAGATCTGGCTGATTTATGTGAAGAAGTGGGGCTTCCCGAGGAAGATTTTTTTTTTCAATTTGGTGGATCCTGATGATTCAGTTATTGAAGGTGGAAGTTTTGTTCTTGCAAAACTTAGTTCTAAAAAAAGTGTGAAATTCTTTGCTGCTGAAGTTGTCTCAATTGACGATGATATTTATTAAGTAAAATATCTCAAAAAAGATGAAGCTCCCAAAAGTTTGCTAGAGTGGACCCAAACACTTATGAATTGGAGAAATGTGATGTTGTTTTTAAATTACTCATCCTACATTATCTGGTGGATCAGAACGACAGCTTCAAAAACTGGTTTTTGGCGTTGATTTATCAAAGTACAATGTTGGTTAACTGCTTCATTACAAAGATAGAATGTTGTTGTTTTTTTTTTTTTTGGGGGGGGGGGGGGGGCAATATTTTGCTTTCAAACTTTTTGTGTTTAATATTTGCTATAAATACATGTTCACTTACTCCTATTTAATAAATGTTAAAATCCTAATGAATTTGAGTTTAATTAACCAAATACACAAGGAATAATTCAACTAGGTTCGAGGTACAATATACCTAGGTTCAAGGTACAATACCAACATTGTACCTTGAACCTATTGAAGGTTTTTTGTTTTTTCTGAATAAGTTCTAAACCATACAATAAAATTCTTTAAAGAAAATATATGACATAAAAAACAGTCAAAGGTATGTAGAAAATATGTATATAAATGTTTTATGGCATTATTTTTTAAATTAAAAATCATCAACTAAAAACAGGTTCAAGGTACACCACTCTCCCCTATATATTTTGATATTACAATATGTTGACTTAAAATAAAATTTTCTTTCATTATTTATATCTAATTCATTTAGCATTTTAATAGAGTTGATTCAGCATTAACTGTGTTACTCATTTTTTTTCTATTTTATCTACTCTTACAGTTATATGATTCAGAAATAAAAAATATGCATCAAGCGGTGCACAGTCATAAGGCATTTTCTTTTTTTCTGACCAATGTTTAATATTTAATTAGGCACTTTTAATATGAATAAATTTGTTACATTATGAATAATTTTATGAACATAAAATAAGAAAGGAATATTACATTAGGGTCATTCCGTGTCAAATCAACACACTTTTTGCAAAAATTTGACCTCACCATCTCAGATTTTAAGGAAATTTGGCACATAGGTATCCTCTATGTAGACTAAGAAAAATACCAAATTTCATTAAATTATATCAACGCATTTAGAAAATATGGCAATCCAAAGTTATCAAAAATCAACCAAAAAAGCATCACCTTGCCTTCTTGAAATATAAATTACTCCTCTCCCAATTGCACTAGAGATATGAAATAAGTGTCATTTTGTAGCAATTGTTATGCTCTTTCTTGTGATATACAACAATGCATATGTTGTAATTGAAAAAATTTTTGAAAATTTCAAATTTAAGTTTTAAATTTCAATTTAAAAAAAAATGCATCTTTAAAAATTCTGAAAAAATTCCAAAAGATACAATAGCTTATTGTTAAATGTTACAAAAAGTTTTAAAATGGGAGGGCAATGGGCTGATGGTTAAAAAAATTTAAAACTAAAGTGGTTTTATCAAAATTTCAACTATAGTAAAAGTCAACTTACTTTGCTATAGAAAACACAACTTTCGGACAGTGAGATGAAGAAAGTTGAAATTTATTCCATGTGATATAGAATGTCATATACTTTGCATAGTTAAAATCATTACTGAAATAATTTAAAATAAAAGTTTTTTCTTTTATGAAGACGGGAAAATAATTAAGAAATAACTGTCGCTTGAGTCTAAGGAAGTTCATTATGTGTTATTGGATAGGGCTTCATTGCTTTGTGAAATATCATGTTCAGGAAGAACATACATTCTTCCAGTAGGAGTCACAGGACTTACTACACATAGGACAGTCACATGTACCTACAGTACATCTGGTTTACTTGGATAATTAAATGATGGGGATGGCCCATGTGGACGAAGGCATGTAACTTTAACCTCGTCATCTTCTTCATTTTTCTGCATTACATAGCCTAACCACCATTTGTTGTCGAAAGCTATTGTAATGTAACCGTTACAATCTGATAATTTCAGTTTATCTTGGGATCTTGAGACATATACTTCAGAAGAGGTTGTATCATATGAAAATATTTTCACTGACAATTTAGTTTGACTTGATGCAACAGGAATGAATGCATGAAGTTGCTGTGTGCCTTTTATTGTTACTGCTTCTTTAAAACGTTCTTTTAGGAATATTTTTGATAAAATGTAGTCTTCTTGTGTACTAAACGTAAAATTTATTCCACAAATATTTTTATCTGCCCATTCATACAGTTTGAGAAGAGTCAAGATTTGATTCTCATATGGTCGTTGTAAGCTGGCTTTGGCAGCCAGTCTTTTCACTGTACCACCAATGCCATCACAAGGCCCTTTACCGTGAGCAGTGGCGAAAAAGTGCCATTCTGCTTCAATTTTAAAATCTTGTTTATGATGGCACAAGTTAGAAAAATTCTTTTTATTTTTGTACTGGGCAGCTGACCCATCGGAAAAGTAAAAGATCTTTTTTGGAGTATTTCCAAATTTTTTTGTTAAAAAATTGATAAATTTTTTTTGAAAAGTATACACAGCTATTGTATTATGTTCAAGGCAATCTGAAATAATAACATAATTCAGATGCTTCATTTCATTTCCATTTTTGTAGTATACTGCAAAAGGATGAATTGTGGCATAATTACTAGCCCAATGGTAACTTTGAGCTTCATCCTGAACTACCATATTGTAATTTTCTGAAAAATCTAACGTGACAGCATACTCAGATTCACTTAAGTTTTCTTTTATTTGGTTCATGAATGCTGTCTGCTGTTTAGCTATGAAATCATGTTTTACTAGAGCTGAAAGCTTATCACAGAGAAGGTCAATGAATTCGGATGATGTTATCTGCAATGTCTCTAAATTACAACGGTCAACATACAACCATTGACGAAATGTAATTTTTTCAATCATGTTTTCCTCAAATGACTTTCTTAGCATTCTCCTAATTGCCGCATCTCCTGGACAAAATGTGCAGTCATTCATTATGCAATTTATTGATGGTGGATTGCATAATATTTTTGCTATACAGTGTTTATAGGTTTTTAATTCGCCATCACTAATGGCTTCCAATTTGGCATTTTCAATCATTAACATCACATTTTGATGTACTGTACACACACACACACTGCATGCGCACCAATTTGGTCCTGCCAAAATGCAGTGTTTTGGTCAAAGCTCAGCAAACTTGGAAAAGCTTATGTCTATATTTGAAAATTGTTCTTTGAATAATGCATATGCCTCTTTCAAGTTACATAAAATGAGTCCTTTAGATACTTTCGTTTTGTTTCCCCTTGCATCAGTAATAGTAACACAGTCTTTCACTCCTGGCATAGCTCTAGTAACATCGTCATTTTCATAGAACAATTTTACAGTTTCAATGACTTCTTTTGACAAATTTTTTCCTGGTTTTGCATTCGGGCTTTCCAAAATTCCCTTTTCCTTAAGTAGCCTTTTTGATTGATGAACCATATAACCAGGAGAATTAAATTCACGCATAATTTTTCTTACCCCCCACGTTTGAGGGAGGCAAGTCAAAATCATTAATTTCTTAGTTCGACTTGTCGAAATTTTAAAGTTTTCTTTAAGGTTTTGTAAAAGAGATTTGTTTAAATCCTCACTCTCATCACTTTCTGACAAAGAATCTTCTACAAATAACTTCTTTTTCACAGCTGAGTGTAACTGTTTCACTTTCTTGGTAGCATAAGTTTTTGTTTTAATTATTTTCTTATTAATAGGGGACTCACCTAGTTCTTGTAGTGATGCATTTAATGTCTCTATAAAGAAATCTGCTTCAAAAGTTGGGTCTTCCTTCTCAGAATCATACCTTGCTTCTTGAAGTTCAGAATGACTGGAAGATGATGTATTTTCTTTTTTAAATGGGCTATTTCTTTCCTGCAATTATCACAAATTTTGGCATTTTTGGAAACTTCCGGATACAAATTGCACATCCAAGAAGTAATATTTCTTAATCATCTTTTATCCCTTATGCTATGACTATTTTTCTTCAGGGTATTGAAACACTGTGCAGTTACAAAGTGGCCACTGCTTGCCATGATTTTAAATTTTACTCCTTTAAAACTTTTGTCTTGGTAAACGAACAAGATATACACACCTTAAAAAAACTAAGTACTTCTCTGACACTAAATATATACAATAATTAAATATTGAGTATTCTTAAGAAAAACAATATAATGAAAATGCACTGTAAAATCCTTTAGTAGATTCTTAAAAATCAAGATTTTAATCAGGAGATAGTAACCAGAATTATAATGGACAATATTTCAAAATCAACTTAGCTGATGCAACATTGTTCAGAATTGTTCAAATAAAAAAAAATACTCTCAAATTTGGCATCTAGCCAAACAGAAATATCTCTTAGGTCTTGCATCATCTTTTCAAGACCAGGCTAAAATGGTAAAATGTAATGTTTTGGAGCTGTTGCATCAGCCAAGTTGATTTTGAAATGTTGTCCATTAAAATTCTGGTTGCTAGCTCTTGAATAAAATTTTGCTTTTTAAGAATCTACTGAAGGATTTTACAGTGTATCTTCATTATTTTTTTTAAAGACTACTCAAAATTAATAGTCATTTATATCAGAATTTTGATAAAACCAATTTAGTTTTAAATTTTTTTAACCATCAACCCATTATCCTCCCATTTTGAAACTTTTTGTAACATTTAACAATAAGCTATTGTATCTTCTGGATTTTTTTCAGAATTTTTGGAGATGCATTTTTTTAAATTTAAAATTTAAAATTTTCAAAATATTTTTCAATTACAACATATGCATTGTTATATATCACAAGAAACTGCATAACAATTGCAACAAAATGACACTAATTTCATTTCTCTAGTTCAATTAGGAGAGGAGTAATTTATATTTCAAGGGAGCAAGGTAATGCTTTTTTGGTCAATTTTTGATAACTTTGGGTTGCCATATTTCCAAAATGAGTTGATATAATTTAATGAAATTTGGCATTTTTCTTAGTCTACATGGATGCTACCTATGTGCCAAATTTCATTCAAATCTGAGATGGTGAGGTCAGATGGGTATGTTGATTTGACATGGAATGACCTATTACTTTGTTATATTAATGATGTATAAATATATCATAAAAATATAGTACGTAACTTTTTGATTATAAAATAAATGAACAATATTAACAAATGATTAATATAATTTTTATATTAAAAATACCTTAGTTGAAAAAATAAATATCAAGAATAAAAAAGTAACATGATACTTTCAAAATAAATATTGGATATATATCGTGATATATACATCGACTGATCAGGGGTCTGGCCAGAGGATATTTGGGTCCGTTAACGGACCCTTCACAAAAATCCGATCAACCAAAACAGACCTTTCACAAAATCCCGATCAAACAAAACGGATCCTTCACAAAATCCCGATCAAACAAAACGGACTCTTCACAAAATTCTGATAAACAAGATCGGATCTGTCAAATTATTTATTGAAAGAGCAAATCTGAAAGCAAAATAACGCATATTTCTGCGTATAAACCGATAATTCTTGGAACCTCTTTTTAAGTCAAATTAGAGGGATCAGCTTATACAAATTCAGCTAATTTTGAAAAAAAAAAAAAAAATGGCACTCTTGGGATGCTCCTGCAAGCGATAAACAATTGCTACTGCCAAATAAATATAATGGTTGTTTGTTTTATCACAGCTAATTAGCGGCGGTGTTTTTGTAAACTTTGCTGAAAAGGCATTGGTAAGCACTTTTCTCTGCTCATGATTTAATAAACAATAATAATATATATCTGCGAAATGAACTTAGAACTGCAAAGGGATAGTAAGGGTGAGGAAAAAATATGATCGCTTCAGATAGTGTTACCAACTTCAAAATTATCACCACTTAGCCTCTGGCTTTGAACCTTTATAATGACTTGATTAGAAAATATTCTCATCATTTTGCCTTTTTAGCCTTTTGGGTGCGGTGCCATGTTTAATTGTTATTTCGGGAGAAAATTATATGGGTTTTGATTTTTCGATGCTAACACAAGGATGATTAACTTTAAATAAACTCTTTTAATTACCTTTTTTTTTTCTTTAGATGTCTACATTTTGAAAAATGCAATCTTTTAACATCCGATATGAGAATCATATTTTGTTCTTTTTTCAAGCTAACTTTGCTTTATTAGGATTCAAATAAATGAAAAGTTTCTTTATTTCTGTTAGAACTCTCATTTCAAGTTTTTAAAGCAAAATTCCATTTTCTGTTATGAGTCAAAAATTAAAATGCTAAATAGATGGTTTATTTTATTTTATTTTTTGGGTCAACTGTTTCCACAGATTTATTGATATGTTTATCATAGGACTCTAAAATGCAATTTTAAAATAATTTTATAAAAAATATTTCTTTTACAAGCCGTTTTTATACTTTTGATGCCTTCACTTTGAGAATTGCAATCTCTTTGCATCCGCTATGGGAATCCGATTTTTCGAATTTTTAATGATTATTACGCTTTGTTAAGAGGTAAACAATTGAAATATCTTTTTATTTTTGTTAAAATCACGGAATTTAAAAGTTTTAAACGAAATTCTGTGCCTTTTAAGAGTGTCTTGGGTCAAAAAGTTGAATGCTGAAACCTATTCTGATTTTTTTTTATTTATTTAAATTTTTGTTACAATTATTTTAACTACTGCACAGAAATATATCTAGTATAATTTAACATAATGTAGAATGGTAGATAAATATTGATGCTTGAAAGAGCGATGCCCCCCCCCCCCACCAAATATCAGAAAAAAAAACAGAATGATTTTCTCGACATAGAAGAGGAAAACACTCAACTTTTAATGTAATTGATGCAGTTTGTGCCATCTCTAAATTCTAAAACTTCGTTTTAACAAAAAAAAATTTTTTTTTTGCGAAATTTTTTGATTTTTTACAAAATTATATCATTTGTCACAAAATTGATTTTTCACAAAAAACGGACCCTGTGAAAAATCCTGGACAGACCCCTGCTGATATGTATCCGCGAACCCTGTCACAGAGTCATTCATTTTTTCTGATTCTGCAGCCCTGCTTTGAATAATTTTTCTTTTTTTTCTTTTCAACATTACATTACCAAAGCAACTTTTAAAGGTTATCTATTTCCAACCTTTTTTGAATTATTTCAAATTGTTTATCAAATGATTTTTATTGTGAAACCTAATTAAATCTTAAATATATGGTCTCATTTAGTCTTAACTGTATTATGAACAAAATTATATTGTTCCTTTGTATATTTTTAAAATCCAGGTAATTTTTCAGTTTTGCCATCTTGGGAGGAAAAAAATTTTGTTCCCAAAATGAGCAAACTTAGTGAGACGCTTTAACTGGGTGGGAAAAAAAGAACATGAAGCAAATTATAAAACTTCTGAGCAGAAATTTCAGGATTTAGTGTAGAACCCTATAATCATTAATTCAGCACACTCGAGTACTGAAAAATTCTTAATCCTTAGTTGCAAACTTATCACAATTTCATGACAACACCTTTGTGTACTTTCCGTTACAAAAAATTTCCGGACAACCTTTTTCAATTAGGCCCATCTATACTGGTCAGCATGTCACCTAATGGCTCAACAACCAATGGTTGGTATCGGCTAGGAAGGACTTTCTGTTACATAAAAATAAAAAGTGCATAAAATCTCAACTTTATGAAAGTAAAGAATATCAATGAAACAAGTGTAATCCTAAGAAAGTGAAAAGATTGCTTCATGAACTGCCTGATATTTAACCAAAATATTAACGTAGCTATTATTACCTGAAAATCGGGCACTCCCTCACCAACGGCTTCAACTTCGCCAGCACATTCAAATCCCATTATCACTGGCAACTTTGGAGGGTTGAAAATAGTGCCTTGTCTCATCATTATGTCCAAAAAGTTTAGTCCGCTGCAAACACATAAAAAATACATCCATCTTAACAATATTTTTCAAGCAAATAGTACATAAAAATCCTGAACTTTGATTTCTGCCTGTGTTTTTGCTTCAGATAATTGACTGATCTGGAAATACCGTGCATTCACCCCCCCCCCCCTCCCTCTAATTTTTTTGCATATCTGAAATTTCTAAAATTTGCATAAAGGTTTATAAGTTTTAAAATAATTTATTCACTTTTTGGTTCATACTGAACACTAATTTAAAGAAAAACATATGCTTGGAAGATTACCCAAAGTCAAAAATTAAATCTTTGAGATACTACGCCGTTTTAGTTCAGGAGGGCAGGAGCTAGAGTTGACTGCACCGAGTCAACGAAATAAAAAAAAAAATTTCTGCTCTAAATTCGACAAGGAAGTACATTTTATTACAGATGCAACATATATTCAACATTATAGATTCATTTCTTCCTTTAATCAATAATTTTGTACTTCAATCTCAGAAAAAGGTTTATACCGGCAGATACAATTATCAATGTATCTATCAGTCGCAACAGCATAAAATTAAACTTACCAGGCTTTGACACGAATCAATACCTCTCCTTCTGCAGGCGAAGGTTCAGGCTTGTTCAGAATTTTGACAGACTTCATTCCACCATAGCTTGTTAAAACTATCGCCTTCATTTCTTTCACAGGCGTTTGCTCCTCAGTAGCTTCTACGGCATCTTGAATATCATTAGATGTCTTTTCTTTAGCTTCAGTATCATTACTCTTCTGTTCGCTGTTTTCATTATTGGCAGGCTTTGATTCTTCCATGATGCTGTCAAGATTTAAAAGTTTACTTAACGCAAAATTATGCCCCACCCTAGGCTTTCAAGTTAACTTCACAATTTCGAGCCGAGCGAGACCGCGAGACGAAGCGCAAAACAACAAATTTTCCCAATAATCGATGAATGATACTAGAGGAATGTTAATCGATAAATATCGATTTTTATAACATTTGTTTCAAATTTAGTTTACGAAAAAATCTATTTTAGTACATACTATTATATTTTAAGAAATTTATTTAATTAATATTATTATTTTGATTGAAAATGAATCGTACCTTCGTGGTGAATATGCTTACCGAACATTATTTTCTACTTGGCAACATCTTCTTGGCCGCAAGAATTAAAAACATTTAAAGCACGGTACCGAAATTTTGTAAGTTTTCATATATATATTAAAAAATTAATTACTTTTTAATTAATTACTAAAGACGAGTAAAATGCTATAATTGCTAATTTATTTCAAAGGTCTCACTAGCTTGACTTTTGAGTTCTGAGCTAAATTAAAAATTTCGGAAAATGACGATTCACTACATGGTTTTGATTGCGGAGATCTGATTGTCAAAGGCTTGTTAGTTTTTGAAAAGGAATTTTCGTAACGTGAAACACTTGGCGCGTTTTCAAAGTTTTTTGCAAAACAAAGCACTTTTAGTTCATTAGTTCAAAACTGAGGCCTTTTGCTTCACTTGAAAAAACGGCTAAAACCACTTATTTCTCGATCAAACCTTGCCAAAAGCAATGTGGCTGAAATTTGAACTAAACTTTGTATTTTATGCAGAGACAAGCCATTAAACAAGTTTAAAAGCGGAATTGAAACGAAAAATATTTCGCCAAATAATTAAAATAAGCCATTGAAAATTAAATGATCCTCCAAATTGTTAAATTAAGCCATTGAAAAGTAAAATGACCTGCCAAATAAGTATTTCAACTCATTAAAGAGCAATAAATTCCATCAAAGTCTGAAATTATGTTTGAGTATCCAAAAGCTAGCAACAACAATTTCGGCAATGGAAACAAACTTTTGCCAATTTGGCATGTTCCATGTTGTGATCAAGTCCGCATAATTTGTTTCAAAAAGCCTAAATCCCAAATTTTCATTCTAAGCCTGCATATTCGTAAAAATAGAAATAGCCACAGAAATAAAAAAAAAAAATTCCAGCCCTGTGTTAAACAATAATTTTGTTTGAAGCAGTTTTTTGATACTGTGTTGCTAGTATAACTGTTAACAACAAACTTAAGAAACTTTAAAGTTGAAGTTAAAGGAAAAATAGTTGGCGTCTTGAAGCACATCAAGATTGGTATATGTACAAATAATGAAAAGATAATTTTGCCGAAATTAATTACAATGAAATCCTGTTACAATGTACTTCAAGGGACCACTAACTTTGTTAAAAGTAATGGAATTCCAGCAATGTAATGGCAACTAACTGGGACAGAAAATTTCTTTTGTTGAAACGGATTTTGTCATCTTGGTATTAGCTGTACATGGCTGCCAACCTTTTTCAGATAGTAATGTGTAGAAAAATGGAAAAAAAAAAAAAAAAAAAATTAGTTTGTGTTTTATGTGGTCTTCTAGCTAGCAAGGTTTATTTACCCCCACCTTTTACCCTCTAATACCATGAGGAGCAAGAGAAAATCATAACATTCAAATGCTCAAAACAATATGCCTAACTATTTCGTTAAAATATAGTAAACAACTTTCAGAAAAATTAATAATTAATGGAAACTTAACTATTTTGCAGCCTACAGCAGTCTTCTTTTTTTTTAATGCAAATCAAGCTCAAATTCAATCAAAGAACTGCAAATTTACAAAAAATGTAGTGTCATTCCACAGTATTTGGCTTCAGAGCTGTGGAAAAAAATGTTTTAATTTTACTGAAGTGTTATATATCATTTTAAAGCTTAAAATCTCTTTTAAATTTTTATAAAATAATATCATTATTTTTACTACCAAAAAAATTACTGAGCTTTTATTATGGACTTAAAGACTTTACGTACGGGACATTTTATTTTTAACCATAACTCAAAAAAAAAAAAATAATAATAATAATAATAATGCAAAATTGTTTTGTTAAATAAAATGCATCTTAAAGAAGTATAATTAAAAAAAATAATAAGTATAAATTTGAATTTTTTTAAAGAAATTTCAATAATTTCTTTCCTTTTATCCTGTACATAACAATTTTAAGATTTTTTTAAATTTAAAACATAATTATAGTTGTGAGATTTGAGCAATATTTTGTTTTCTCTTCACTTTAAACACAAGCTTCCTAAAATAATAAATAACATTATTATGTCTTTAAATTTGTAAGCTGTGCATGATAAATAAAAATGTGTTATGTACGGGACAAAAGTGGGAGTTTTGATAGAAAACTTTTTAAAAAAATAAATAAGGAAAGGATCTTTTTTTTTATTTTTCTTTCATAGGTGGTAGCACTAATATAAAACACTGTAAACAAGAAGTGTTCTCACAATTGTTGAGATGTAAGATTGAAATGACCTCTCTCAATCTTAAATAATCTGTTTATTTACATCAAAGTCTCAAATGCAATATCAATTATGTTTTGTACAATAACATTTTATTTACATATTTGTATTTGCTTTAAAAAATATTGTTTTATTTTATAATTTAAGTAAGAACCACATAGCTTCTACTTAAGCAGAAAGAGTGAAGTCGCATCGTTTAAAAAAGAGAATGACAAAGAAGCAAGCATAGCTGATAAAGCAAAAGAAAGGAAAATAATTCAAAAATACAGAGAAAAGAAAATATTAAGTATGTCTGAGAAAGAGAAAACCAAACTGAAGCAATATGAGGCTGAAAGAGAGCCCAAAGAGAAAGAAACTTAAAGAAGATAAGAAGTCAAGATGCAGTCCCACTTGAAAAATCACTCATACCTTCCTTGTTGACACCCCAAGTTATAGGTAAAAGAGCAAAGTGTATTAAAGGCATATTACCTACAACACCTATCAAACAAAAAGCAATTATTAAAGATGTTCTCAAAAATTGGTCACCAAATAAAATGATTATTTTTCCCCAGATAATTAACTTGAAACTTTTAGAAGGAATAAATAAGACTGCACAGAAAAAAAAACAGATGCTGTTACTGAAAATCGAAAAGAGGAAGTGTCTAAATTTTACAGACAAGACTCAATAAATAGAATTTGGCCAGGGAAAAAAAAATGAGTACATTTCTATAAAGAATCTTGCCACAGGAAAGTGGTCAAAACAACAAAAAGGAATTTTAGTCATGAAAATTAAAGAAGCTTATCAGTTATTTAAAAAAGAATGACAGATATCAATAGGTTTTAGTTTATTTGCTGCTCTTCGTCTAGCTAAAGTATTTCCAGTTTCTCAGAAAGATCATGAAGTATGCATGTGTTTATATCATGAAAACAATCAAACCATTCCAGAAAAAAACAAGATATTGAAAAATAATTTTTTTGACTACAATTGAAGCACGCAAGCCAATAAATAATAGAGGACATTTTTCCATATCACTGGAAGATGTGAAAAAAATTGAAAACATTATTGATGTTTAGGGACTTAAGTGGTTTATATAACTTTTTGAATAGTATTTATTATCATAATAATCAAGTCAATCAACAACCTAGAAATGTTTAAAATTTAAATTTGTTTAAAAATATAATATAATAAATTAAAATTCAAATAAAATGTTAAATTATACTAATTATTTTTTAAAAATATTTTTACCATTAGTACAAAATTAAATACATAAGTAGAATGTATAAAATTGATGTTTAAATTATTTTTGCTTTACTTTTAAGGAAAACTGTTTTAAAATCAGAGATCCCGTACGTAACAAACAGCCTTGTCCTGTACATAACAGAAATAATTAGCTCTCAACAATTAATTAAGCAATTTTTAAAAATTATTTTATAGTTTATCAAAAGAATGAACATTTTTGTATCTAACTATTAAAGTTTTTTATAAATTCAGAGAAAACTTCAGGAGCAGAGAGGTATTAAAATAATAAGAGGTACAAAACTTAATTATTTAACAAAAAAACTCACAAACAGCTCAAATCTTAAAAATTTAATAGCATAATATAGCTGAAAAGATGAAGAATGCATTAAAAATAATTAAATTATTTTATTTATAACTCTAAAAAAAGTAAAAATATGTCAATATTTGACTGAAATGTCCCGTACGTAACACATGAATACTATGGAATGACCCTATATCTATAAATATAATAAAATGAGATGTTTGTGTGTGTGTGTGGCGTGCATTCCGGGAAAACGGCAAAGCATAGAAAGATGAAATTTGAAATATAGGCGCAGTTTTTACCGATGATGTGCACCTCGGGCTTTGATTTTTTTTATATTTTAATTAGAAAAAAAATATTTAATGTTTTATGTGATTTTAGTGCTTTTTACCTCACATACCCCGAACCAATCATGCCACACAAATATTTTTTTGTACTATAGTGTAGAAAATTTAATTTTAAATATAATGAATAAAAAAACTCGAAAATAGAGCAATTTTTGTATTTTTTATGAATTTTTGAAAAAATCTTTATTTTGCATTTTTTCCCAAGTTTAGTTTTTTTTTTTAAACTCATCCTGCAAAATGTATAATAGCCTCTTTTCTAAAATTTAAATATGTGATAGTGAGAACTTTTCAGCCTCTTCAGAAAAGAAAAGTTTTCAAAAATACGCAATAGTTTTTTTTTTTTTTTACAATTTTTTAAACACAGAACGAAGATATGAGCTCTCGCTTCACCGAAGATCTGCTGTCTGCTGTGATGGCTTTGAATATGATGTAACGAACCCGCACGATCTTACTGAAGTAACTTGCTTTTTCCCCCCTTCCTTTCAAAGGATTTATTCATTTTTATTTTCTTCCAAGGATTTCGTTTGTTTCTCCCCCCCCCCCCCCCCCCCGGACATTTTGCTAACCAGAAAATTTAGAGATGGATCAAATAGGTAGATAGATAGATATTGAGTGCACAAAAAATGTTTTTTACAAATTAATACTTTTTTCATTGAAAAAAAAATGTTAATTATATATACTATCAAAGCTAGATATGCATAGATCTACAGATAGATAAATATGGTATATCCAGGGGCGGACTGGCTACCTTTGGCCGGGTCGGCAAGATCATATTTTGACCCACCATTGTGAATTTAAAAAAACAAAAACAAATAAATACTGCTTCTATATAAGCAAAACTACATGTGCCCTATTCCCACCATACTTCAAAGCGTAAATATTTGACAGGTTAGAGACACATGTAATGATAAGAACTCAAATTGAAAAAAAGGAAAGAAAAAACAATACTTGGCACTCAAAATGCTTTAAGTTTTTAATTTGTATTTAAATTACATGAATATATGGTACAATAACACCATTCCATGGAAAAACGAATATTTTGTCAAGAGCATGACAGCTCATATATTTCATTAAAATAATAATTTAGAAGGATAATAAACAAAATTTTGGGACTTAAGGAATCACAAACGTTTGTGTGATTTGTTAAGAAAAAAATGTTCATTACATTTTAAAATTATTAATTTTTGATAAAATAGATAAGCTTTCACGTGCGGAACAAAGTTGCGGTTTTTTCGAGGAATAGCTCAAAAAGGTTGAACTGTAAAATTTGGGCATTGAAATAAAGAAATTAATTTCACTCAAGCGTTGAGCAACCAAGATAGTTCTGCTGAACTAAAAGCTATACTGTCAATCACTTTATCATATTCGTAATTAAATGATCGCTCGACATGAATCAGCATATAGTCCTCTTGAAGATCTTGTAAAATGTTTGATTGTAAGCGATTTTTGCCTACTTTTGCACAATTCGATAAAGTACACAATACATTTTGCGTTAAGGAATTTAACTTCAGGAAAGCGAGCAGGATCTAGCAAAGCAATGTCTTATAAAAGTGGTTCATTTGCAACAAATCGTGCATTGAGTAGTGAAATTGTGGTATCCAAAATACTGTAGTAGACATTCACCTCAAACAGAGCCGGCCTTAGCAGATGCGGGGCCCGACTGGAGAGATCTGGTGGGGCCCTACAGAGCTGTGATACAAATTCGAGAAGTGCCGACCGAAAGAAATGAATGAATGAATGACCACACACACACACACACACACACAAAAAATAAGTGTAAATTTTAAGAACATAAGAAAAATAGCTCTGAGAATATGCTCAATCACATGCTTTTGGTGCACGAGAAAAGGGGGGGTGAAAAGATGTGTGGGGGTTAGGAAACGGCGTCCCGGCTGCTGATTTCTTGTTCCCTTTTTTTTTTTTTTGTAAAATTGGACGATATTGTGGGATTTTAACATGGCTGATTAAATTAATTCCAAAAAATGTGGAATATTGCCTCCAAAACCGTGATAGATGGCCACCGTAGACTTTCTTCTTCCAATTCAAAGTTCGATTATCGTGAAATAACACTAGAAAAGTCCATTTTTTTAGTTGGAATTTAATTTTCGTGGAATAAACCAATCCACCTATAAAAAATAATTTTTGTATCGATCATTACTGTGCAACTTTGAGAAAATGAGAAGTGAGGGGGCAATTCCCTTCACCATTGGAAGTGAGCGGGCAGTTGCATCCCCCCCCTCTCGTATGAGCGGCCTACGCAATTTACAGCTTAGACGGAAAAAGAAAATGCACCACAATTTATCAGTTCTAAAAAAGGAATTTTCGACTACATGCAAAAAATCAGCCGTCTTTGGGATGTCAGAAGTGGAACGGAATTGTTGGGAACATGGGAGCTCTTCTTGGGAGATTTTTGGAAATTAAAGTTTTAAAAAAAGCAGTTTTGGTACGGAGACAAGGGTTGGGGGGGGGGGGGGCGTTCGAGGTCAGATAAACCACCCACGGTCCCCAGAAGAGTCTTCAAAGCTGACGTCTAAAATCGCATTGGACAATTCTGTGTAAAATGAAGGGAAAGTAGTAAGGCAGAAGTTCCCCGCATATCGAATTATTTTTTAAATTTAAGATAAGTTAAGCTTAATTTTGGCAATGATAGGGAATTGAGGGCTCCTCTCAGAATTTTTTTCTGAAATTTTAGTCCCAAGGTGATGTTGATGAAAATGGAGATGAAAGGAATTTGGTGATCTCCTATCGAGGGCTTTAAGGCGCAATTTTAGACTATCATTGGTGACGTTAGAGGATTCAGTGACTCTATGAAAAATTTTCGATATTGAAGTGTTAAAATCTCAATTTTAGGCTTTGTTTGGAAACGATGGAGGAAAAGGGAAGAGATTCTCCCTTAATTTTTTTCGAAACTGAAATCAATTTTATGCTACCCATGAGAAAGAAGGGTTTTCTCGCAGTAGTATTTTCTAAAACGGAAATTTTAAGCAATTCTGCTGGTTCTAAAGAAAGTGGTCATTATAGTTAGGAAAAAGGATTCAGAGACCTTTAAAAGAAAATATTTTGAAATTTAAATCTTAAAAACACTATTTTAGTCTGCCTTTGTAGCAGGGGCGTGCACAGCGGGGGGGGGGGGGGGGAGGGCGAGAGATGGGACACCTGTTGGCACGGGCCCGAGTCTGAAGGAGGCCCAATATTTTTTAAACTAGGGGTGAAATATAGGGGTAAACAATATGGAAAGGGGGCCCCAAAATTTCTGTGCATGCCCCTGCTTTGGACAGTGGCGTAGGAGCTTTGTAAACGTTGGGGGAGCTGGGGGTCATGGGGTTGGGAAGGTCTGGGACCCAAGGGGCAGAAGCAGTTGCGCAAAAAGAATTTTTGGGGATGGAGGGTACTTAACAAAACTTCTGGTTTTGGAAGGTGGTCGGTCAGTACTTGAAGATGAGCACGTAGGAATAGAGGGGTCCGGGGTTTAACCTCCAAAAAATTTCCGAAACTTTGTTCTAAAAACGTAGTTTTAGACGATCTTTGGTAATGTTAAGGGGAGAAAAGGTTCGAGTACCCTCCCTGGAAATTTTTCGGAATTAATGTCTTTAAAACAGAAGTAGACAATCTTCAGGGATGTCAGGAAAAGGAGAGGTTCTAGGGCTCTCTGGAAAATTTTCAAAATTAAAATCCTAGCGAGTGATCTTTAATGCTGAATTTTATAAAATTGCTCGAAATTGTAGTTTCAAAAACTTAATTTTCATCATTTTTTTTATTGATATCAGTGAGAAGAATTTCAGAGGCCACTCAGAAAATTTTTCAAGATTGTAGTCTAAAAAACACGACTGTAGATCATATTTGTTAATCTTTGGGGTTCAATAATTTTGAAATTGACGCTCCAAAAACGGAATATTATTTCATCTCCCATTATTGTTGGAATACAAGGTGTTCAGGAGTTCTTTTCAGGGAATTTATGATGAATGAGGGGAATAAACGAAAGAGGGAGGCGGAGAAACAGTACGCCTGAAATGTGTTTGAAATGTATATGAAAAAGCATTGCCCAGAACTCCATAAACATTTTGTGGGATGCTCGAGTGCCCTCGTGCACATTTTTTAGTATGAAAACACCTGACAGTGACAAACTCTTAATTTTGAGAAAGAAAACAAGGGGAATAAATTTAACTTCGTTAAGTCTTTACACGTTCAAAATTTTTTGTTTCAATAAACTAGCACTTTTTAAGCTTTCTTACATTATACCAGTGTTTGCAATTGTTGAAAGATTTTTATGGATATTCTAATGAAGATTTCACTAATTTTGATTAGTGTGAATTTTGGTTGCTGTAGTACTTTTAGAATTCTTTAAATGATATTTATCTTTGCAATCTTATAACTTCATAAAGAAAAAAATCAATTTCTGATGGTTTTTAATGTAGCAAAATGATGGACGCAGAGGTTTTTTATATTTTTTTCCGTAGTTCTGGAAATTGCGTTTTTATTTATTTTTTTTATTATTATTTTAATTTTTATCCCAGCAGTGATACACATCCATAAAAGTAATTTCTGGGCATGCCACTGATTTAGGTTTCTTTTGACAATATTTATAATCAAAAATAATAAATATAAGTTTTATAGAAGTTTAAAAATTAGTTTGAATAATATATATCTCGGGCTATGTCTATGTCTCCTGACAGCAGATTACTTTTGGTTTCGATGGGTCATCAAACAATGATATTTTCACGATCTGATCGTATTTTTTGATCGAAACAGAATTCAAAGACCGAAATATACGTTCATAATCTCTCTAGAATTAGTTTAGGATTATTTTTTGTTATGTAACTACATTATTAAAATTTTGGGAACGCACTAATTTTTTTTTTTTTTTTTTTTTTTTTTGTCGAGGCTTAACTTTTTATGAAGAGAAAAAATAAAAAAGAGAGGAAGAAATGAGAATTTTCTCTCTTTTCGTTCTTTTCCCGCAGTCGTTTTTTCTTTCTATCTTTCTTTTTTAAATTTTTTTAATAGAAATTTAAAAAATAAAAAATATGACCACTCGGTCTTTTAGTTTAACTTTCACGTTAAATTTTGCAAGTAATCAACAAATTTTAATGGGTTTGCTGGAAATTCTGTCGATTGTGCCTGGGATAACTTAAAATGAAATATTTTTGAATTATTTGGATATGTTGCTTACCTTAGAAACCTTCTTTTCGATAGTTATATCTGGAGCACCTTCTATACTATTAATATTTAAATGCTCACGATTAGTATCTCTTTTTTATGAGTATGTGACATACCAACGGCATACAAAACTAAGAACATAAACTTATCCTATGCGGATAACTTATCTTTAATCTTTTTGTCCCCCCCCCCCCTCCGGGAATCGAGAGGTTTGTAAACAATGAGAAAGAGGAAAACCCAAGTGTACTGACCACTCCGTCTCCCCCTTATTTTGTTCAGGGTCGTAAAAAGGCTATGTCAGCCTAAATGAAAACTATAAGGGCCAAGCACTTTGGAATCGTAGTAGTGTGAATTTTAACTATTTATAGAGGTGCGTAGGGGGGGGGGGTAGTAGGGTCACCTGTTTGCACGAGCCTGAAGGAGGCAGAGATTTTTTAAATGAGGGGGGGGGGAGGAATAACACATGTTGGGATGTAGAGGTAAACAATATGGAGGGAGCCCGTAAAAGTCATTTATTACGAGTTCCCAAATTTCTGTGAACGCCAGCACGACTATTTGATGGGGAGTGGGGGACCCGATGACCAAACTGACAAGGGGTTCGACTTGGCTCTTCTGCAGCCCTGGCTTTGTTGCTTATTGTGTGGAAATTTCTAGAAAAGGTAGATTATTACAACTTTGAAATCAGGTTTTAGGTAGACAATGTACTGCAAAAAGCTAGAGTGCGATATTTTTTTCGGGGGAGCTAAGCCAGTCTGAAATATTCCAGGGGGAGCTCAAGCTCCCCCGGTTCCTACGCCCCTGGCTTTGGAGACGTTAGAGAAGAAGAAGGGGAGGAGGGTGGTGAAATTTATGAATTTTCCTTCCTTGGAAATCCTTTAAAATTGAAACTGAATAATGTAATTTTAGTCAGTTTTTTTGTGATGAAGTTGAGGTAAGGGTGGGCATTTGAGTAGCCTCCTCCTGAATTTTTTTTAATTGAATTTTAAAAACGCATCTTCAGTCACGTTAGGAGATATGTCAGGGTTTGGTCGCTGCCCCAAGAAATTTTTTGGGCTTGAAGATTTAAAAACCTATTTCCAGGCTATAGGTAGAAACGCTAGAATATTAATGGCAATTTGCTTTATAGAATTGTTACGGAGATGTTTTACGCTAATAAAAGCACGCAGTATTTGAAGCATCTTTTGTTTGTTTATTTTTCAGAATTGCACCTACATTAGTGTTAACTGTTTATTAAAAAAATTGTCATTGCTGCTGAGTTTTAAGATTTTTTTATCAACACAAATAAAGAAAGTAAAAAAATAATAAAAGTAAATATGTAAATGAAATAAATTAAAAAGATAGCATTAGAGATTCCTGAAATTTCGGAGACTCGGGGGTAAGTTTCCGCATTGCCAATGTGATAGTAAGATCCTGGGATAGGGGCCCGTATTAATTGCTGATAATCATTAAAAATTTGTACTTTGGTTCCCCACTACCTAATTCCTTTCTCTTGACCAAAAGTTATAGGGTACAGCGGGTATGGTCTACCTTAGATATGGATTTAAAAATGTTCAACTGGCAGTATGTTCTATTTTTTTCCTTCTGGAAATTTATCTGATACTACTAGTTTCAAATAGGTTTCTATGGACAGCTATTTTCTTACTTTAATAGGGATGCTAAAAGTCTCAGGGAACACCCCTTACTCCCTTAATTACACTGAAAGTAGCTCCATACCCCCAGCTCAAATATCAGTTAAGTACATTATGATTATTATCAGTTTAGTTCATTTGAACTTTTTGTTTTCTTTATTACTTTCTTCTATATCTAATATATAGAAGAAAGTATTGGATTCGTGCAAATTTTCGAATTTCGAATTTTGACGGATTCGAACGTTTTGAGATGTGCTGAGTCCATTTCGACCATTTTTGGAAAATGTCTGTCTGTCTGTGTGTGTGTGTGTATGTATGTGTGTATGTATGTATGTGTGTGTGTATGTATGTGTGTCACGTCTGTGTGTGACCAGTTTTTTGTGGCCGCTCTACAACAAAAACTACCGCATGAAATCGAACGAAATTTAGTACACATATGTGCCCCTATGTGAACTTGTGCCCATTAGTTTTTGGCGCGAATTCCTCCAAGGGGGGTGGAGCAATGGGACGTTTTTCGAGTTACGCGTGCTTGCTATTCCTCAGGAAGTTACTGGCGGAATCAAACAAAATTTGGTCCATATGTTGGTATTAACAGGAACAGGTGCTGATTCAATTTTGGTGTCAATAACTCAAACGGGGGTTGAGCTATAGAACGTTTTTTGTCGTCAATTGTGACTGATGTATCTCAAGAAATAATGAACGGAATGAAAGAAAAATTTATCGGCAAGTAGCCCTTAGTGGGTATAAGAACTGATTTTATTTTTGTGTCAACAGCTAAAAAGGGGGCAGCGCAATCACCCGTTCTTTTTTTCCATTTTGAGTGCCCTATCTCAAGAAGTAATGCTACGTTCTGGTTGAAATTTGGAATATATGTGAATCCATATGTAAACAGGCTTTGGTTCTATTTTGACGCCGATCGCTCCAAGAGGTGTTGATTTTTTTTTTTTTTTTTGCGAATAAAAATATTTTTATTAATGCACCAATAAGAAAGATAAATCGTAATAGATTGTCGTCTGCGTATTTCTCGTGATTTTAACTGTATGGATATGATTAGAAATATTATCTCAATGATTTAAAATTTTTAACTGTTGCCATCTTATGTTTGTTAACAAATAAAATATTTGTAATTCATTCAAGCAAGGCTTTTAAAATAACTTTCAATTTTCGTTCTTTGCTTTGCTTTTGCAATAATTCAGACATTGGGATAGTCGTCAAGTTTTTGCATGTGTCATTTTGTTTTCGTTGGGATATTGCATCCTCGTCAAGCATGGGGAGGGATCAGAAAAAAAAAATATATATATATAGAAGAAAGTTTCGTGATGGCCACAACATACTAGTTTTCTTATTTATTTTTGCGAGGGAAAATTTTTTTTTAGAGCGGGGCCCCTATTGGTGCGGAGCCCCATTGGGCTCTTTTGCTCTAATCGGCTTAAGGCCGGCTCTGACCTCAAACTGTTTGGATGATGATTTTAACAGCCTTGCATCATCACGAGATAATTCATCAGGATTTCGCTTTATTATTGGAATTCCCTTTTCCGGAAGAAATTCCTTAATATCGACGAAACAAAATTCTTCAGTTAATTTATTCTGCAGATAAAAAGCAAATTCACTCTCCTTTTTAAGAATGGAATTGAAATTCCCTTGTTTTCTCTCAAGTTCTAAGATTACTGTGTGAATTTTTTTGGTGGCTGTAAAGTAGCAGTAGTAATTTCATTCAAAACTAGCTGACGGATTTGTTGATTTTGGTTGAAAGAAGAACAATGACTAACATGACTTTTGAAACACCAAAACAAAGTAATGTTGCAAAGTTTTGAAATTTGAATCGAATCTTCGCATAAATATTTAGTTTCATGAAGTGAATGTTTTGGTGGAAAATTAGTCAAATTAAGCACTCTACTTTATTTTCAGTTCCGGGAAAGTTGGGCAGAACCGTACTTTTTGACTATTGATTTTTTGTGAATCTTTGCAAAATGACGATTTCGTAACATGGGTGGGCCAAAACCATCGTCTTGCTATTTGTAACCTATTGGACTATATTGCTGTGGGCAGGTAAAGAGCAGTAACAGCAAATTTTGATTTTTTTTTTCCATCTACAGTACGTTATCTTTATTGTGTAAGCTTGCATATTTGGTTTCCCCTGTAAAAAAGCGAAAAAAACGTTCAATTCCAGCATTTCCCGATTATTAGTAGTGAATCCAAAACGCGTTTCTTCATCTCCCTCGAAAACTCATTTCTGTAGATACTGCCGTTTACCTGCCCGCGGCAGTATAAAGCCCTTGCTCTCCCGAAAAATGGGTAAAGTATGCAATTTAATAAATTTATTTAAATTATTAGCTCTCCTTTGGAGGCACTGGTTTCATGATTATTTGTTTTCATTTAGAAAATGTTAATTATTCCTTTACTTTTGGGTTTGAGGATGTAGCATTTAAACACTTCTTCAGCTGGGGTCACTAATTGGGGGTTTCAGTTCATTTCCCTTTGTTGTATGTATCAAGTTGACTGTTTGACGAAAATCGCTTGAGAATGGGAGGAGAAGCTGTGCTCATTTCAGACATTTTTTTTTTTCGATATTCTTAGGATTCTTATGTACAAGGGCGTGCACAGAAATTTTTGGACCTGTCACAAATGACTTTTACTGGGATCCCTTCATATTGTTTACTCCTACATATATTTCGCCCCTCTTTTGAAAAATCTCCGGCACCCTTCAGGCTCGGAATCGGGCCAACAGGTGTCCTCCTCTGCATGCCCCAGCTCATTTATAACCCCCCCCCCCCCAAACATGGCCTGCGCATTTATAGTAGGGTCGGGGCCGCTTTGTCTGATGATGCAGACCCCTTTAGTTTTTGTTATTAGATGTACAAATATTAGTTTTTAACACTCCTTTTTCATCCCGGGCACTTTTTCAGGTTGCGTCCTACCCCAAATTCTCTGGCCCCTTCCGTTCCCACAATTTGGGAGTCATGGCTCACAGGGCACTAGGAACTAGAGAGAAAGTTGATAAGAGAGGAAAGCATTCGCTTGTGTGGACTTCGGCTATTTACTTTGGCCCCTGGGGGGGGGGTTAGGAGGGGAAAGAAAGCAACTGTTTCTAAACGCTTTTTTAACATAGAGTAAACAAATTACATTTTTTTAAATTGTAACATTTAAAAAAATGTTAGGTGGGAGCTTAGATGTATTATGTTCAATAAAAAAATTGCTTGAAGTGGCCCACTTAGCAGTTGGCCCAGTCAGGATCCCCGACTAGCCGATGTGGCCAGTCCGCCCCTGGGTATGTCTATCTCTTGCTGTCTATCAAGGTCGTTTTGGTCGATGGACAGCAAGACATAGACAGGTCCGCCAATACATAGACAGGGGTCAATAATCCCACCCCCTCCACGATTTTGAAAAAATAATGTTTTCACATGAAAATAGAAATGCTTTTTGTTATTTTTTGACAAAATTTGCATTGAGAGTACATCGTTTGTCTCCTCCCCCTCCTTTGGAAAAATTCCAAACGATGGTACTGGAGATAGATATAGAAAATATTTTCTTCAAATTAATATTGATATAGATTGATTCATGCCGCCGCCAATTTTGTTAAACAGCTGCCAAAGGCGGCAAACTTGCAGTAAAATGGTGAATGACAAGTAAGCCAAATAGCTGCCGTGGGCAGCTGCTTGCATTTAAGGGCAAATAGCGTAAAAAGGCGAACCAGCTGGTCGCCACAGGCGGCTAGTTAACAATAAAATAAATGAAGTTAATCATTGGAATAAAAAGAAAGCTAATCTGATGTAATTACAACATGCAAAAGATTTGAAATCTCAAACAGAAGAAATAAATTTGCACAAATTAAGTTATTCATTATTGAAATTAGCATGTTTCCAAAAGTAAATTATTCCATTAATTATTAAAATAGTAAATAAAATCATCTAATTTTCTGTAGTATGCATTTAAATAAGTGCAATTTATCCAAAATATAAAAAAAATTACAAGATGCTAAAAGATTGAAATATCGAACATAGGAAGCAGTTTTCCATGAGGGATGTGTTTAGTGCGGTCAGATTTACAAAAAATATATTAATTTCATAATTATTACAATTAAAAATAAATAAGCTTATTTTCGTTAGCAAGAGTAAAATTTATTTCCTACTGTCCAAAATTAAAATATTTCAGGGTGGCGACAGATCAGGGAAAAGTCAGGGAACTTTATTAATCAGGGAAATATCAGGGAATTTTGAAAAAATAACAAAAAATCAGGGAAAATTAATTTTATGAAGTAAAAAAATTTTTTTTTGCTTTACAAAATTGAGTAATCTAATTCCCTAAGCATTTTCCGCCAATTGTCAGTTTAAAAAAAGTAAAATTAATAAGGTGCGATTATACACTGCCGCATATTTGTGCATCTTTTTTCCTCAAAGTCAAATTATTGAACCTTACTTATTAACCAGAAGATGAACTTCCTAAGATTGCTTCTGTGTCTGTTAGATTGTTTATTTTACGTAGCTTGAAATTTCCTTTTACGCTTTCAATGCTACGTAAAATAAACAACCATACAGGCAAAGAGGAAGCATTCATTAATGCCTTAGCTCCTTTGCCTTTATTCCATTGTCTCGAAGTAATTAAGTACTGTAATCACGATTTCAAGAAGAAATCTTTGGTTTTTAAATTAATTGTATAAAAGCTCAAAAGTTATTACTTCTTCGGGTTTTAATTTAATTGCTAAAATTGAACTTTTAATTAAAAAAACTTTGTTTTTTTGCCGATATTCTATTTGTGGTCACCGCAGCTTATAAAGGTTTTCTTTTCTTCAGACTTAAGTAATTTTTTAATTTTATAACCAAGTTGTATCCTTCTTTTATATATTTTGATATTAACTAATTGCTTTTGTTTTCCTTACATTTCAAAGTTGTTTGTTACAAAAGCAATCTAAGATTTTTTTTTTTCGTTACATACTGAAATCATTTGAAATAGAATTAGCTTGTGTACTTAAGTAAATATCTTTATTTTTTTATTGTTAAAATGCTGTATTCATTAATTAAAACCTATGTTCTTGATCAGAGAAAAGCTCCCTATAAATGGATGTCAAATGGTTTCATCTGTTTTGCATAAATATGTCAATTAGTTATATAAGAATAACTACATTACTTCTATTCTTTCACTATTGCTTGTTATTCTTGCAACAATAATTATACTGTTTGAAAACATAGTTCAAAATAATTTCAATTACTTTTTAGTTCTATCATAAATACACATATATTTTTAAGAGTAATTTTAATAATTTCTTAAAATTCTTATGCTAAGTGGTTTCTGGAAGTAAAGTATTTTTTTTTTTTTTTTTTTTTAATTTTCTATAATCTTTCCATTGTACAAAAATTTAATATACTGTTTTGTAGGTTCCCCCCCCCCCCCCCCAAAAAAAATGTCTTTTTTTAACCATTTTATTAAAAAAGTAGCATCTTTTAAAAATATATCTTTATTTTAACAACTTTACACAACTTAAAATGTTTAAAATACTGCATTTTATGCAAAAATACAATGGATTTCAATTAGAGCAAAGAAAGAAAACCATTATTATTGGTAACGTAAATCAGGGAAATTTGGTGAACTTAATCAGGGAAATCAGGGAAAAGTCAGGGAACTTTTTTTTCACAGTTCCTGTATTTATTAGATGCAAATGGATTAAAATCTTAAACACGTGAATTAATTTCCCATGATGTACAAATGTGTTAGTTTTTCTTTGAGATGTGTATTATGCTAGATAAATACATAGTTAACATGCTAAATTCCTAGTAGTTAGCAGCTCTGGCAATAGAGAGATTTCACTGTATTTCTCATTATGGTACATCAGTGGTAATGAGTAGATCTGTGGCTCTGATGGATTACCCAGATTACTGACCCTGGAGCTGTCCCTTTTTAAGATTCCCCCTTTATTTGTAGAACGTAGAGAGTAAATATGTTAAATTCTATTCTCTTTAAAAATCTTTAATGCTATTAGTAGAAATCATATGCATAGCTAACTTTTATTTTAGGTAAATTTTATATGGAGATTTATTGTAACTTAAATACACAATTAGTGATGTGTCGAATTGTTAATAATATAGATCCTTAGATGCAGATTTCCAATTTAATCCCAGTCCAACTGTAAAATTAGTGATACAATCTGAAAATCAATAAAAATCGACTGCTTAACTGCTAAAATGATGCCTTATATTTTTTATTAGTAACAAAAAGTAATTATAGAATTTAATAGTATTTATTTTCCCTGGAATATTTGGGGATACAAATTCGTCCAAGGATCTAGTCATGTCACTATACACAATATAACCAGTCTATAACTGGTTCCCAAAGTGGTCCATGCAAGCAAAAGAGAAAGTTTGGAGTTCATGAGATGCAAATAGACATCCACAAGCCTGGATTCTATATAAGCATATTTGCACCTAAATTTAGAAATTTTATACTCTTATGCCATAGTGCACCAGTTTTTACTCTTTTGTACTTGCATATTACTAATTTATATGAAATAATAATAATACAAGATTATCCAAAATGGAAAAGCTATCTACGCCAGGGTTTGAATTGACACCATATTGATTTTATGGATTTTCTTCCTGATTTGTGTTTTGTGCCATAATTATTATAAAATGTATGAAGAACAAAAATGTTTAAATTTTCTAGTCTGCAGTAAACCCTGTCAAATTAAGCTGTTTATGATTGTTTAAAAATTTAACATTAAATAAGCCTTCACGCTGCTGGGTAAATTTCTTAATCGTACCATTATGTTTCCATATTTTTACTTACACCTGGTTCTCTTAGAACTCCTAGGGTAAAATTTAACCATCTGATTTGCTGATCTGGAAAAATGGAGTTTAATTTTATCAGTGTCTGAATAGTTTTGGAACGATCCCTAGAAAGGGGTTCTTGAGAAATCGGTGAACTCAGCAAAGGATTCACGAAACAAAATAATTTTTGAACCCTTGATCTTTAAGTTGAATCCCAGTTAAAGGGACTGCTATTTTTGCATTGTTTGTTGGTTGTAGTAATGTTAATTACAGCAAGCCTAAACTCTTAGTTTGAATATAAACTAATGTTTGGCTGCAATGAGTTTGTACCGTTTTTGTTAAAAATTCTTTGTTTTCATTCATACTTATAAATGCTTACATTTTACCACAAAAAAGTGATGTTTTTATATATTAGTGCTTCATCTCTACTTCAAATTATGGCCATGTTTCTTATTATACTTTTACAATTTTGAGTTTAAGCAAAAATAGTCATAATTTTATTCTGTACCAAAGGTTTTATATTCTAACTTGAATTTTGTTTAAACCAGAAATCATGGATATACATACTTCTGGTTTTACTGACTTACTACAGCAAGCAGAACAACTCACAGCTGATATTGATGGGGAGGGTGAATTGCCACGAGTAGAAAGAAACCTACGACAAATTGTGGATGCTGGTCAGCAACTATGGTCTCGAACTACGCAAGCCACTAGCAAAGATACATGCGATATAAAAGCGTAAGGATAAAAAGCAAATCTTTTTATAATAGAAGTAAAAATTTATTTTTAAGTTTCAGATAGTTATGATTTGTATGTTCACTTAATCTTATGTGCTTTCTGTTTTGCTTGTATCTGTTTTTCTATTTCAAACACAGCAAAAATGTTTTAGGGCTAACCCAAAATTTCAAGGGGGTGAGGTAGTTCACAAACTCTGGAATTCTTTTTTTATTGGCGCATTCTGGTATTGTAAACTTTTAAATTATTTATTGTAATATGTAATAACCATCCAAAGTTACTGTTCTGAAAGGCATAATTTTATGCTAAACTAACCCCTTACATGCCAAAGAAAATGCAAGATTTGCTACCCAGTGTCACTTTTTACGTGGGCCTGCGTAAGTTATGTTATGCATTAGGGAGGAAAAACTACAAGTTTTGCTGTCGAAAAATTTCAGGGCCATCACGTGGCGACCTAGTTTGAAAAAGTCCCTAAAAACTTGCCTCGGTCGTCATTTTTTTCACCTTCAGTTTGTTACATTTAGGCAATCAAATACTACTGGGATGAAAAGAAAAATGTAGTGACAAGTTGAGCTTCTATCCAATACAAGCCCATTCCTACAAAATAGGCTAGCTGGTCGCCTCGAGGTTACTAAATGCTTTTGCCACCCTCTCCTTTGGCATCACTGGTTTGTGAAGCCATTCATTGAACAATTTTTCTGAAAACTGAAAGAACTGAAGAACTGAAATGTCTTTGCAGCTAAAGAGAATTCAGATCAGGGTTGGCAAGTTTCTGCAGAGGCGGTTAAAACCACTGGTAGAAACCGGTTAAAATCGGCATGGCAAAAACCAGTTTCTGCCACAGTTGTGGCAGAAACTGGCAAAAACTCACAAAATGACCAAAAATTAATTATTGACACACAGTAGAAAATACATGGAAAAAATAATTAATTGTTAACTAAAGCACAATCAATTGTTACATTGCAACAAATGTTACATTGTTTGGACCCTGCAGTTGCCTCTTAGAAAAGGTGGTTTCAAAAATCCAAACAGTTTTCTCAATTTAATGTGCACAAATGAGGAACTTAAGAATATTCTTGCAACAGAAGAGCTAGCACGAAATGCATCAAGGAACAAACAATGTTCGTGAAATTTTCATCTATTGTATATTTTGTTCAAACTGGTCTACCATTTAGTAACTGGGAAAGTGGTAAAAATTTGACATGAAAAATAAGTGTTTGAAAAATGGGGCCAATTTGTTTTGCAAAGCTGTGACATTAGGTACATACAAAATCTAGGTTAATATTGGCAAGTAAAATTCTGACACTTTCTTCTTGAAGCACATGATAATTTCAATCACAAGCAATTTAAGTGAAGCATATAAAGCGAGCAAATTACTATCAGTAATGCCTGTTTAGTTCTGTATGTCACTCTTCTTGCCTAAGAACCCATATGATTTTTGTCCTTTGTTAGATTAATGCAAATATTACAAGCATCTGCAGTTGAAAAGTTCACTTTCTAAACTAAATCAAGGGAATTAGCATAGGATTTTATTTTTTACAATGGTGAAATGAAGTTTGATATCTCAGTTTATTTAAAACCAATATCATTCCGTAATTACTTTAAAAGTTAAGTAAAGTTAAAGTTCTTAAAGACACTTTTAAGTTATTGCCAGTTTTTGCCACTGGCACGGCAAAAACTAGTTTCTGCCGGCAGAAAGCCAACCCTGTTTCAGATGCTTTTTGATATTTCCAGATACTTTCATGTAATCAGTTAAGACATTTGAAACAGTATAAACTAAACATTACTGTATAATTTTACTTTTTACTCAGCTTATGTCATCTATAGAATCGATCATTACTGCCTTCTTGTGAGAACTGGTGAGTTACAATGAAAAAATTGGTTAGGAAGAGGACGCTGCTCCCAACTGCATCCCTGCTGCTGTATCATAGAAATATAAAGTGAAATATGCAATGAAGCACAAACTGCAGCTAAAATTACATACTTATTTTTCGAAAAAAATCTTGAAATTCTGCTTGAATTTGGAAAATAAAAGTGTTTTATCGATTTTTCAAATGCTTGGAATATACATTGAAAATTGTTTTACACCTTAACACATAGCTACTCTCTCTCTCTCTCTCTTTATAGCTAAAATTCATAAAATTGTCTCAAATTTTGCTTCATTATGACTTAAATTTAAAAATTAGGACTGGGGACGTGGTTTCTCGGATTCCCACGTGTCCTGACGCAAATGGACAGTGACATAAAATCAACTTACGTTTATATTATTACTTATCATTACATCGTGTTCTCCCCATTTCTTTCTGTCTTTCTTTGTTGAACTTGTATCAACTAGTTTCTAAGTTTTTATGTGTAATATTATTAAGGGGGAATGTCCCCTCTTCCAAAATATTGGGGGTGTGAGGCGTGCCAAATTCCCATTAGACATGATGCCCGTTGTTGTTGCCAATCTGTCTTTCACAGAAATTGTAAACTCGATTTGCAGCTTGGAGAGTGTAGGCAAGCAGTTCAGAAAAATAAACACAAGAGTGTATAAATTTAGTAAAATACAAAAAGTAAAATGAAATTAGAAGCTACAGGCACAATAATATGTACAATATATTTGTGTTTTAGTTATATGTAAAATGGCTTGAGATCTAGAGTCCAATATAGATATGCATAGACATTTTATTTCTATTTTTGTGATAGGCAATTTTGTGACAAAATCATTGGGTGACACATCATTCCAATACAAGTCATTGACAGTTAGAATATTTTGGCTTCTTCAGTTTCATGTTAATCTCTTTTCACTGCTAGTGAATTTGCTTTTCCTTTAAATGTGGAGCTTAGAATACATAAATTTAGATTTATGGTTTTTGTGCTGTATACCTATTTTCCCATGAATTTCATGTATGTACTTCATTCAAATATTTTTTAATTGCTTTGCTGTAACTGTTAAAATGCATTTGCAGGGTTTTCAATCTCATAAACTTAATTTTTTTTATTTTAGATCCATTCTTTTAGGAAGTAAAGGTTATGATTTACCGAAAATATCACAAAAATTGGAATCTCTAAGCACATCTAGAACATTTGAACCAATTGAACCCATACGTGAGACTGATATTCAGGTGAGTATCCTATGTGAAATGGAAGAAAGTATATCACTACTGTAAAATGTTTTGCTTATTACTTGATATTAAAACTTTTTTTCAAACTGTTCTTGATTCCTTAAACATTTGGAGTGAAAGTAACTTGAACTTAGTAAGTAAAACAACTCTTTCTCATTTGATAAGGTTTGTTGAATGTTATTATAGTCCCCTGGAACCCTAGTCGCCATGTAAAAAAACTTATTGCTCCCCAAGTCTCTTTCATTTACTTTCTTTGAAATTTGAATAAGATGTTGATGAAAGCAGACAGTTCATTATTTTGATTTCATTGTATATCAAAAAAACATTTTTTAAAGCAGTCTACAGATTGCTGATATTGTTTTTGGCTCAATCTCCAGACATCAAATTTTCAGTTACCCTGACAACTACTAGGTGGGATAAAATAATCTTTAACGTGAGAACACACTTTATTAAACTTATTAAAATAATTTTTAAGATTTAGTACTTTAATAATGCATTAATTAATAGCAGTAGCTACTGGGGTTTGGTGTGGGAGGAGAGATTTAAAACATGTTCTTCTCAAAGTAAATTTTGCATTTTATGATAAAACAAATGTCTTTTTTAGTGCATAATAGTTCATTTGTAACTTTATAACTAAAGGAATGAATAATTTTATTGCTTATGTTTAGACTCAATTTAACACTGCAATCAAGTTTTTTCACATAATTAGCCTTTGTGATTTAAGAAATTTAATATAGAAATTTTAACCATATCACATTTTAAAAAATGGAGCATCTACTATCATGGCTATTTTCCAAAGGAAAAAAAAAATGAATGTTTTATACTTTCGCATAGTTAGCTCTTCCTGGTACAACAATTGAACCGACATCATAATAGAAAAGTTATGCAATGGAAAACACTAATTATCCAACTTAAATGATTGTTTAAAACATCTATATTAAAATGGGAGAATTTTAGTAAGAATTCTTTTTTCTTTTAGTTTTTTTTTTTATTTTTATTTTTTTTTATATTGAAGTGATGAAAAAAATCTTTTCTGTTCTCTCTCTCTTTCTTTTACATTCAGTATGTTTTTATGCTTTGGAAAATTTATGCACACTATATTTTCTCACATGTTTTATAGTATGCTTTTGGTTTCAATCAGTGTGTATTATTGAGTTTCTGTTGCATACTGTCCAAACACGGATTGTATGGAATTTTCAAATGTCCAGATAAGACGAATCTATCTGAATAAGGGGGAAAGTAAAAATTTGATGCTGGTATTCAACTCATTTGAATGAGACTCTGCTTCTGCAAAAGCTGACATCTCTAAAAAATAATAGATTCGTTCATTTCCGGCTGTAAAACGGATGTTTGTTTTTCCATACAGTCCGTGGTCCGACAGTAATACTTGCTTGCAATGTATTTTACTTATTTTTTATGAAATTTTTTTAATCTTATTTTTTAGGGATTTCTAAAAAATGAGCGGGAAAATGCCATGCTTTCTGTTATAGAGGAATCAAAATTATCGGTAATTCTTTTCAATAGATATTTTCTTTTCTTCTTCTTCTGCTTTTTTTTTTTTTTTTTTTTTTTTTTTTTTTTTTTTTTTAAACATTTTGTGACAAATCTGCTATAACTTATCAAATTTTCTAGACATTTGAAAGAGCTGATAAAGTATTTTGGGAAACTTTAGAAAGTGAATGGGAGCAAGAAAAGCAAAAAATACTTACTGCTTTAGTTGGACCTTCGCATGAGTTACTTGATGTGTCTACTGACAATAAAGTAAGTATAATTTTAAATTGAAGTGTTAGAATTAAATTACTAATATTACTAACATGAATGAGATGATTATTTAAAAGGATTTAATTAATGTTTAATCCAGTTTGGAATATATTGGGGTCAAAATTTTCTAAAAATGGTGCACTCAACTTTGCTAATACATATAAGTATGTTTGGTATTATGTTGGAGAGATTTTCGTTCACTTAGTTGCATTATTTTCTGCCAGAATCCTTACTAATATTATAAATGAGAAAGTGATTTTGTTGAACTTTACCTAAAGTTTGGGGGATAACTAGAACCCCCATTAATTCTTCATTTTAAGCCGATTTCATATTCTAAAACTAAGCGTATCTTTATTTTTAAAGTATGGTCTGTGGTTTATGTTTACAGAATTGAAATTAAATAAACTTGGATTTGTCATGATAGCATATGATATTTTTGTGAAGAAAAGTAATAAGAAAAAGCATGAAGTTTTTGTTTGTTTTTTTTTTTTTTTTTTTTAATTATCTTTTTGAATAATGCATCATCTGTTTTGTAATCATAGTTATTTTTGAAAAATGAATAAAAACTTTTTTAAATAATTCAAAAAAAAAAAAAAAAAAAACATATAGATTGCATTTTCTGCCAGTTTTAAGAGTTTTTGATGAGCACAATAAATTGCAAGATTCTGTTAAGTTGATGTACGTTAATTTAAAATTACTTTTTGTCTGAGTATTTCAATATTTTTCTGAAATTTTTAGAATCTAATTTATTCATACATGTGAATTCATCTAACTAACAATCATCATTTTAAGGGCCATGTTAACATGGTTAATTTATGCCTAATGCTGGTTAATATATGAAAATGACTGAAGTTCTGGTATTTGAAAAATATCCAAACAGGTCTAAATTTAAATTTTCAATCAGAAAATTGCTCTTTTCTGCATATTGATGGGAGATTTTACTTTTTTTTGCCTGTTCGCTGAACATGTGTCACTTGACACAGCTTTTATTTTTGAGGTAGATCATTCAATGCCGGGCAATGCAGCTAGTATTGAAATATATCCGACTCTTTTCTCAATTTTTTTCCCGGATGGAAAGAAACTTCCCAACTTTTTTTCTTGAAAATTCCATTTTTTTCCCCGACCTTTCCCATCTCTAATTGTGATAAATGTATATTAATGTTTTTCAGTTCAACATTCAACTCAGTATAAACTTATTATTAATTTAGTTAATCTTAAAATATTTTTATGTCTTGCATTTTTCATCACTTTCAGACTTATTTAAGTGAAACAATCAGCTTGAAGACCAGAAGTGCTATGGACAATGTTGAAATGATATATGCTAAAGAGGTAAATAATGTTTCAGTATTTTTGAGGTATTTTGAAAAATTGTTAAATTTGTAAGATTTTTCCATGACACACACAATGTACTGTAATTATGATTATGATTTTTATTATGTATTTTACAGCTATCTTTATACAATGAGCTATCAGTTAGAGGAGGTACTAAATGTGATCTCTCAAATAAATTTTTTAATATCTTTAAGGAAATGGATGATAAGGTAAGATAAAATAATTTGGTTGTTTGTTTCATATTGTATCTTTTTGTTTTAATGTCATGTTTCTAAAATAGTTTAGTTTAAGTATATTCAGATAATGCACCTTCATTATATAATTTCTGAACTATAGTTAGAGAAAGCCCAATCTATCAGCATTGTCAAGGGTTTGCAGATCCTAATCACAGCATTATGACACTGCCAGGTTAGGTTTGCCCTAACTATAGTTCTTTATTCATTCATATTCCTTCCAAGCATTTGAAAGTAGTTGCACAGACACCTTTATCTCTTTATTGTGATCTAAATGTGATTCGTACCTGAGTAATCCTTTCAAAATCTTTATACATAAAGAGCTAATCTCTGTCCGGATGTCCGGGGTAAACTTCAAAACTACTGGAGGGATTTTAACCATTTTTTCACCATAGATAACTACATAATCGGGGAACAACTTAGGCTATAATTTATTGCTAAAAAACTTAGTTTAAGAACGTCGTGATCGAAAACAGTAAATGTCATGTAATTTCCACATCAAATAATTAAAGATTAAACCCATTGTTTCGAAAATTCGTTGCCTAACAACAGCAATATTAAAAGTAATCATAATGTAAATTTTGAATCAAGGCTTCTCCGGCGCAAACATGAGTCTAAAGTCAGTTAAACATTTGGAAACTCACTTTTTGCACACTTAGGTAAACATAGTAGAGAGCAAGATAAATAAATACCTTTGTGCTGAACAGTAAAGTAAGACAAAACAACGTTATAGATGAAGCACAAATTTGCACATTACAGCAGACACGTGTTTCGGCGTTACAGGGAACGCCTTTTTCAATGCAAATTTGTGCTTCATCTAACGTTGTTTTGTCTTACTTTATAGTAGAGAGCTTTTTTTTTTTTGTGTGTGTGTACTATTTAAGTAAATAAAGCGCTCAGTTTCTTTTAGTGATCTTTATTTTTGTTAGATATATTTTGGAAATTCTTCAAACCTTTATATGCTTCACTTTGCGCTTTCGTTTCTAAATGACTACTCTTTCGTTCTTTATACTTATTGCTTTTTTACTTTTATGGGTAAGAATGAAGCTCAATTTTTAATGACGTCAAAGCGGTGTGTTTTGAGTTCTTTCAGTTAAAACAGAAAACAAAAGAAAGTAGCGATTGTTTCTCATTATTATTGATCCAGGCAACACCGGGTATTTTTGCTAGTTCATTTTTTAAATTATGAAAGACAAATAATTTACAAATTATATTTTTTCATGTTTTTGAGACATAAAAATCTTAATATCAGTCAGGGTTCCCAACTGGTCTCTTTTTTAGTTTCAAGTCCCTAAACATCTATTTGTTCTCAAAATCTGGACTTTTTTCCCCTTTTCCTCTAAATTGCAATTTTGTTTTGAATTTTCCCTTAAACCTCTTTTATCCAGTAGCAGATAAAACTTTTGGGGGCATGTCGCTACACATTTTTATACAGAAAAAAGTGGTGATTGAAAACCAAAATTAGCAGTTAGTCAATTTTTTCCTGCATTTCAAGAGATAATTTTTATTTTTTAAAAGAATTTCTTTTTATGCTGCAAATTTTGTTTCCACTCCTTTTTCAGTCTGTAAACTTTCAAGATTATTTTCTTTAAATCCTGTTTTTCAACCCCCTAACCCCAAAACAAAACATTCTGTAGTATTATAATTCATTATGCATCATGCCGATCAGTGGAAATAAATCAAAACATAGTTAATCTAAAAAATAAGTTTTTATTCTTGCTCAATGCGATATTTATTGTGTACTATTTCAAAAATTATAAAGTAGTGTGACACCAAAACCAATGCTGAAAGATTGCTGAAACATTGCAGAAAAAACTTAACATTACGCTTGACACTTGCCATCTAAAAAATACATTAAAATGTTAAAAATATCTAATATGTAAAAGCGAAATAAATATTTTTGAAACGTAACCAGTTGAAAACATAGATTTTTAGAGCTAAAATATTGAAAAAATCTTTTTTTTTTTCCTGACACCTTTTTTTTACGTATGGCATGGTTGCTACTAGAACAATTATTACAGTTGCATTTGCACGAAAAATGGCCAGTAAGCTAAAAGGTCTACTGGCCACTGTGTGTGTGAACAACTGAAAAAATTTCAAAATTATCTACTATTTTTTCTTCAAAGTCATATTTTTTTTTTTTTTCAGATTTATTTTAGAGCATTTTGATCTGTTGAGTGTATTTTAAGATCTTTTCTGTAAAAACTTTCTTTTTTTTTTCTTTCTTTTAAAAAAAATGTTTTAACTTGAATGCTCTCACGGGCCTCATATCTCAACGCAGTGGGCTTCGTTTAGAACACGGGTGAAGCATCCCTACTAAAATAGTTGTCTAGAAGTAGCTGCAACAATGACTGATGACCATGTTAGCCAAGCTGTACTTTTTTCTATTAAAGAAAGCTGAAAATGCAATAGATAAAGATAAGGATCAAGCTGAAAACCTGGATGAGAACTGGTGATGGGTTTTTTCACAAGAAGAAACTTTATAGAATAATTTTTAACTTTATTGATTAAAATTTAGCTTAGTTTTTAAACAATTGAAATGTTGAGGCCCCTGTGGTAAATGTCAGCTTTCTCTTTAAAAAGACATTGGCATAAGGCAAATATTTCCGGTGAATGTTGACATGCCTCAATTTTGATCTTTTACGCTACAGTGAAACCTCTCTGAGTGGCCACCCCTTCGTTCCGCAAAATTTCGCCCGTTGAGAGGGGGCAGCTGCTTTAAAGGGTTTTCGTTACAGTTGCAATATAGTTCTATAATACACAATATAAGCCAGACGAATACACAGAAGGAAGTTTGAGACCTTTCTAAAAGGAAAATAGTATGTTATTTAATTATTGTTTACATTTTCAAAGAAGGGTATGTATGTGTATATGTGTTATATGTATGTGTATATATTGTATTTATGCATAAATGTACATAAACACATGTATAATGCATACTTTTAGAAGGTCATGGCAGTTTGGGAAATGGTGAAAATAATGACTGATGTACCTTTAAAGGCTGACAAAGATGTTTTATCCGCTAGAAATTCGCTTCTAATGCAGACTTCATTGATAAAGCAAGCACGAATTTATCTGGAAAAGAAGTAAGTGTTTTAATATTTGAAGCTCTTTAAAACTCACATTTTTTTCTGGATAAAACTATTTTCTAACACTTGCTGTGTAGTTGCCCATTTACTTAAAATAGCCTTGGTGTTTCCGGAAGTGGTTTTTTAAGGATTGTTGCATTTTATTTGAATAAAAGTGCTTACATTAACAGACATTGCACACCATTAAATTTGGAAACAAGATTTAAATTGCAAAAAGATTGCTCCATTTAAGCAGAGTTTACTCGTTAAAAGCTAGTATTGCTCTCATAGGCTTAACAGTGTACCAACCCAATATTTCTGATTTTCTTACTAAATCTGTGTTCTGATCAAATCAGTGCTCGTTATAACTCAATTCAACTGTAATACATCTAATTTGTAAGATTTATTTTTTCTTGTTAACATTTTTGACCTAAAAGATGGTATTAATACCGTTGAATGTTTAATGTGAGTACTGTTTCCTTGCAAGGCAAGTTGTAAATAAGTGCTGAAATACTGAAATGTTTGCCCTTGTTTACAACTGTCGTGATTGAAATTCATATAAAATTATTTAATTTGTATATCGCTTTCAAGTGAACAATCAAGTACTTACTGTTTTCCAAAATGCATTTCCTTACAGATATTTTGAATACATTCAAGCTATTGTCTATGGAAATTTACAGCAGGCTGAATTAGGGCCAAGACCTGGAGCGTATTACATTGTAAGAAGCTATTTGAAACTGAAATATCCTGTATTAGTTCCTGGACTTGAGGTAAATTCAATGATGCCTTTATTACTGTTTTTTTAGCAGACTTATGTTTCTACATGGTAGCTTAGTTCTGTTGTTTTTCTTTTTTTAATAGGATGGACTTATTGATGGAAATCCTGTATGGGCTATAATATATTACTGTTTAAGATGTGGAAAGATTGATGCAGCAGTAGTAGCAGCAAAAAATGCTGGGTATGGTGTTTCTAAATCAATGAATATTTTAGTTTTATTGCTTGCTTGAATAATTTTATATTGATTTTGTATCATTCTACATAATAAAGAATAGTCCTTTTAACCACTTAAAATCACTTATAGTTTAAAATTAACTAACAATAATTGTATCTATGTATGTTTTTATAATATCTACTGTTAACTGCATATTTTACTGCATTGTGCACCCGGTAGCAGAAATTGCGAGACGCGAGACGTGCGTCGCAGATTTTTCAGCGGCCTGCAGATAATTTTCGAAAGAACAAAAAGAAAGAAAGAAAAAAAAAATAAATGAAAGAAAAATAAATATCTGAAACACAACTTGATAAAAATAAGGAGAAAATAAATGTCTTTTGTGAGCTAAGAGTGACCTTTCTCCTTGACCCCACTTCGGGCTGCAAAACTTCTTTTTCTTCCTGCTTCCACCCCCATGTTGGTAAGTGGACGGCCTGAGGGGTTCGGGGAACGTTCCCTTTCACCCTTCTTTTCAACTGCTTATCTCTTCTCTTCATCATTGTCACTGTTTCCTCGAAATGGCAGCGCAGCTGGAAAAAGTGTCTTGTTTGGAGTGCAATGAAAAAATTCTTTTTAAAAATCTGAAAACGCATTTTTCAAGGTTTCATCCTAATAAAAAGTTGCAGTACAAATCGATTTGTAATGTCAATGTGCTTGATTTATTTAAGAAAAAGGAAAATAAGAAAGATGAACTAACTTCAGAAATAAGCGCAAGCATAATAGAGAATAGTGAACAGGAAAACAGTGAAGATATCGATATTAATGAGCCGTGTAACTCTTCGAAAAAACGGAAATTATTCGATGTCTCTGAGGGCAATACTAAAGACAATTCCACTTTACAGCAATTATTGGACGTCATTACGAATAATTTAAATTTTTATTTGTATTTTTAACAGTAATGAAGCTTGAAAGCTTAACATACTTATCGTCAAAATATTTTAGTAGGCCTTTTCGGCTATAAAATTAGGCTTTTTGCCTGTAGGAGCAAAAAGGGCCGTTTCTCTCTCTCTCTCTCTCTTTTTATTTTTTTAATGCGTAAGTGGTAAGTAATAATTGATTGAGATGAATAAATTCTGATCTGCGACCTTGACCCGACAGCGCACGTGGCCGGAGTCTAAAAATAGATCTTTCGACTGAGATTAGCGGGAAGGGGAAAATGGAAAATTGTGGGTTGATTTCTGTTTGGTCTGGGTTGTGCTACCCCCCCCCCCCTCTCCTTTAAATCGTTGTAAAATTGCTTCGAAATTGAGTGGATGATACTTCTCAACATTTCAAACAAAGATTGAAAATCACCTGCAATTTGCCACTAAAAATAAATCTGCTTTCATACTGTAAAAAATAACACGTTTTACTGAAACTACGAACAGTTAAAAAAGAAGTCATTGAATATATATACGAAATATACATTCTGAAATTAGAAAAAGAAATTATTTGTCGGTAGAGGTGGCTCATAAACTTTTGTAAGGGAAAAATATTGGCAGTATTATAGGGCTCCAAATTCTGCGTTACTAAATTCAGCAATTTTTGAAATAAGATTTTTTTTTTCAAATAACTTAATGGAAAAAATGACAAAGAATTTAAGATTTTAACTTAAATTTAAAAAAAAAAAAAAAAAAACTGGGAACGTTCTGCCACGTTTTTTGAGAAATAAACGTTTAAAAAAGGAAAATGAAAAAAATGTACAAGTCAATACTTAGTGTATAAAAAAGTATCCTTTTTACAACTGTACTGTTTTTGTTTCTTTCATTCTAAATAAATAGCAGTTATATTTGGCTCTTTTTTTTTAAAGAGCTCAAGTATCCTTATCTACATAAAAGAAATCGCGAGTCCAGAATTTGGCGTTTCTTTCACTGTTATTTCGGCGGCCTTTTAGTGTAATTAAAGTTTTTAATCAACAGTTGGACAATATAAATTTTTCAAGAATTACTCAATATTTATTTCTTTAGTGTTTAGTTAGACAGATTGAACAAAAGTTTGGAAAACAGCCAAATTTTCAAATATTATTAGGAAAAACATTTGGAAATTTTTTCGTGCGTGTAGATCTACATGCGTTGCCCTAACTTTAAATCTCGTTTTTGTACTAAATTGCTCGATTTATGCGCGAGTGCGATAATGTATAGGTAATTACCTCGATTAAAGTTCATAAACTTACTAAAATGCCATCGGGCGATTGTTTGATAAATTATTTCGCCCTCCATTCCTTAAATTTTCGGTTGCGCGATCGGAAGTTCTAAGTGGACAGGATGTCTTCCTGCTGGTGTGTCGACAAGCCGCGATGACGTTTTCCTGTGGGACCGTTCACAATGGTACCGCGTTTTTCGGGGGAGGGGGTTTCTTGAATTTGCGGCGAGGGTGCAGGAGGGAGTAACAAAAAAAAGTGACATCACGCGTTGTTTTGTTTTTTTTTCCCTTTTCACACATTTTATTCAACAATTATTTTTTCATACAGCCCCTTACAGTTTTGACTTAGAAGTGGATAAAATCGGAATATTGCTACATCCCAAATTTTTCGTACTTCCAATAATTATTTCGTAATTTGAAAAAAAAAAAATAACACACACAAAATATTCATTTGAAGAATTTGATGCTGCTAAGTTATTTTTGAGAAGAGAAAAAAACATTCAAGTGCATCAACATGATCTTGTTAAATTTAAGTTCAATTAAAAGCACACTCCCCCCCCCCACCGACTTTTTTTCCTCTTTTAATTGGGAAAATAGTTTTATTTACTAAAACACATTTTTATCCTTCTTCAGGACTTTCTCATCAAGTTAAAGAGTTAACTGAAGTGAAACAACCATCAATTAATACTCCAGTTGTTCAGAGCAAAACAAACTCTGCTCATATTCCGGAAGAATCATTGAACAGTGAAGATTTAACAGAAGAAGAAAAAATTGACCTTATAAAAAATGCAAGATCAGTTGAGAGAATTGTAAAATGGTCAGGCTGCTTAGAATTAAGAGAAAATGGTCTACTTTGCACTTTTTGTGGTCTTACCATATTTTATGATTTTAATGAAGGAGACGACTTTAGCGAAAAAAATATGCCATCGTCTTTTCGACATCTCAAATACAACACTGAAAGACACTTAAAGTGTACAAGACACATTAAAAACATGAACGAAGTGCTGCTAAAAGGACAAGAAGACATAAATTTGGAAAAAAATAGCAAAGAAAGTGCAATTAATTGTGCAGCTTCTGCTTACCTAACGTACAAATTAGACACATCATATGTATCATATGAAAGTATTATTACTGAAATGTACAAAAGTGAAGCAAGTATGGGAGTGAAAAATCACTCTAAGGAATTTGCACGGAACTTTATGCCACATGTTCACACCATATTGAAACAAGAAGTGACAAATTTCATTGTACAAAATGATTTGCCGATTGGTTTAATAGCGGATAAAATGACTATCAATCATCACACAAGGCATATGATAGGCATAAGGGTGCCCATTTTCGATATTAAAAGGCCTTAGCAAAATTTGGTTTTGACCTGCCATTTGTGCGAAGGAATTTGATTGGTGTAGCAGTGGATGGCCAATACATAAACTGTGGAATTGAAAAACATCTGCAGAATATTCTGATTAAAGATGTATCTGTAGTTTGGGATCCTATGCATCGTTTAGAACTTTGCATTAAACATGCTGAAACACCTAAATTTGTTAAGGATGCTATTGATATCATCCAAGACACCATGAAAGAATTTTATGCAGGGAAGAAGTATGAAGTGCTATGCAATTCAGCAGACGAGTTTAGTGAGGTTTTTTATAAACCAAAGTTATTTAAAACGATGAAATTTGTTTCACACTCTGACACTGTTTTCAAAACATTTCTCAGTGAATACAAAATGTTTGTTTCTGCATGTGAAAGAATTCCAGAACTGTTTAGCCTGCGTGATAAGCTCATGAGGAAACAAAACATATTTAATATTTTACTCATAGCTGACCTATACAGTTTACTAGCTGTAACTTCAAAGAGTGTGCAATCCAGAAATCTTTTGCCGTGGCAATACATTGATAACATAAAATTACTTAAATCTGCTTTTAATATTTTAGAATATAATTTAAATCTTCTGTGCAATATAGAATCATATGAAATATTTTCTGAACATATAGCAAGTCTTCCATCAAAGCTTCTCAAAAATACAGTCACAAGTTTTGAGATGTTTAGTGAATGCACATTTAAAGGAATTCCATTACCTGATATACCAGTATCAGCTAACCATTTAAGGTCCCTAAAAAAGGATGATATAACAGTGTTCACCACATCTCTCAAAACTTTCATCAAGTACATAAATTCATTGCAAACTAAAATTGAAGAAGTTTTTTTTTCAGAAAAATCTGGTAGATGCACAAATATAATTGAAAAGGCAAGTTTCCTATTTAACTTTGAGCATTTAATTTATCCAAAAAGCTGTATTTCCATTGAAGAAACACAGGAAGATAAAAACTTCACCATAGAAACATTTGTTTCTTTTATTGAAGAATTAAAATGTATTTCAACTCCTGAAGATCTTGACACCCTTTGGTTTGAATACCAACAGTTTATCAAATGGACTGTAAATTTGTTGGAAGAAAGTAGATCCGAAGGACTGGGGTATGAAATGGAAATTTTATATAAAAAGGCTGTGAATGACCTGGCGTCAAAATTACCCACATTCATCAAATTTTTCATCGACATTATTTCAATCCCCGTCTCCGAAGCTGCTTGTGAGAGTTGGGGCTCTGTTATTGATAAAGTTAGCAACATGAGAATGCGAAGTAATGATGGGAATAATTATGAAATTGGGACCATTGATAAAAGAGTTTTTATCCTTCTTAATGGGCCTCCATCTGGTTATGTAACAACCAGAAATTTTTTAAAAGCTGCTTTAATTTTAATGTTTGGAAGCTCTTACTATAAGCACTTTTCTAGAGTCACAAGTTCTAAACTCATGGATAGAAAGTTGTCCTCATGTGTTGTGACTAAAATTATTAATAATTCAAATTGTTTACCGTGTTTTATGTAAAAAATTCATATGCTTGTTATATTTGTTATC